>NW_020693710.1:66215-97648 GCF_002925995.2 Terrapene triunguis
TTTTTAAGAACCAGATTGATTTCTCCTTGTTTTAAGATCCAAGGGGGTTTGGATCGGTATTCACCAGGAGTTGGTGAAAGGAGGGTGGGAGGAAGGAGGGGGGATGGTTAATTTCTCCTTGTTTTAAGATCCAAGGGGGGTTGGATCTGTGTTCACCAGGGAATTGGTGAAAGGTTTCTCAAGGCTTCCCAGGGAGGGAATTCTTGTGATGGTGGCAGCGGACCAAAGCTAAGCTGGTAGATAAGCTTAGAAGTTTTTATGCAGGCCCCTACATTTGTACCCTAAGGTTCAAAGTGGGGATCAGCCTTGACACACCTCCTTCCTAATGTTGTCATTCCTTGGGTCTTCTGCCTGGTCCCGTCCAAAATTTCCTCTCCCGGGGCTAATCTGCCCAAGATCTAGGGGCCCAGTCTCTGTTGCCTCTACTGGTTCAGAAGCATTAGGGTGGGGGTCAGTCTCACGTGCTTCTCCCTCCTGCGTGGCTTCCTTTTCAGCTGTGCGGGTCCGCCTACCTACAAGAGCGACCCTCTGGCTTTGGGTCAGTATTTGGGTTCCCAAGGCCTTAGCTGCCCTTCTTTCCCTTTTTGTCTTTCTACCCTCTCTGGGAGTGGATAACAAATCTGGGGATATTTCAGAGAAGATTGGGGGTTGACAGTCTGCTGTGGATGCCTCATCAATTTTAGGGTTCTCATTTTTCTCCAATCCCCCTACTGGGAGTAAGTTTCCAAACCCTGGGAAGTCCCTCCCTATGAGCACCGGGTATGGGAGTTTAGGGACTACACCTGCTGCTACCTCAGTAGTGTTCCCTTGGATCTCGATTTTTACTGGGATGGTGGGGTAGTAACTAACTGTCCCATGGACGCATGTTGTCCCCGTACGTTTAGCCTGCAGCAGCTGACTACACTTCACGAGATTCCCTGAGATAAGCGTGATAGCACTCCCCGAATCAACCAGTGCCATGGTCCCTACCCCATTTAGTTTCACTGGTCTGGTATACATATGTGGGGTTAGTGAGACCCCCACAAGGTGGATTAGGGAGCATGGATCTGCCCAGTTCCCCAGGTTACACTGCATAGGCTCCTCAGCATTGGGACATTGTGCAGCTATGTGTCCCCACTCCCCGCAGGCATAACATCTGTATGGAGCCCTAAGCGTTCCCCGGTCTCTTGGTTTGGGCAGTCTAACATCACGATCCTCTTCTCCCTCAGTGGTCTGACTCTTTGTGGTCTCTAATGGGCCTTCAGCCTCTCTCTTTTTCCACCTGGGCCCTCCTGGTGGCCCAGTCACCCGAACTTTAGGGCTTGGTGTTGCTAGTTTAACGGGGTGCCTCTTCCTTAACTGGTCAGGTCAGCTCCCTCGCTGTCCTTCGCCTCTCTACCAGGGCGACGACCTCATCATAGGTGGAGGGTTCGTTCTGGCTTACCCAGGCACGAAGGTCTGGTGGTAGTCCCCTCATGTATTGGTCGATGACCAGAACCGCTAGTATCTCTTCCAGACTCCGGGACTCTGTTTGCAACCACTTTCGTGCGAGATGGATGAGGTCATACAATTGGGAACACGGGGTTTTGTCTTCCTGGTACCTCCAACCGTGATACTGCTGGGCCCGCACTGCTGTCGTTACCCCAGATCTGGCCAGGATCTCTGCTTTCAGCTGGGGGTAGTCTGCCGCAGCCTCTTCAGGCAGATCATGGTAAGCCTTCTGGGCCTCCTCACACAGGAATGGGGCAAGGATGCCAGACCACTGATCTCGAGGCCAGGCCTCCCGTAGGGCTGTCCTCTCAAAGGCCAGAAGGTATGCCTCTACATCATCCTCCCGTGTCATTTTCTGCAGCCAATGGCTGGCCCGTATGAGCCGCGTCCCATCATGGCAGCGATTCAGCTCTGTAAGGGACTTTACCTTGTTTACTAGTTCCCGTAACATAGCTCGGTCTTGAGCAGCCTGGTCCATCAGCAGGCGATTAGTCTCTTGCTGCAGCCGCACTGCCTCCTGTTGGGCGGCTGCCTGGACACGGGTAGCCTCCTGCTGGGCCGCCGTAGCTTGTATCAGTGCCCGCACTACATCATCCATTGTGGTGGAAAAAAATAAACCCTCTCCTTTTTTTTTTTTGTTTTTTTGTTTTTTGTTTAAATCACCCTCCTTCTTCCACCACACTGTGCACCCCAAGATCCCACTCCTGACACTAGTGTGACAAAGTTCCTCCTCTATCTTGGTGGGTCCTGCGCTTATTGGCGGATTTTCTTGCCTCAGAGATTCACCATGTGGGTTGGAGAACAGCCCAGAGACCTTCCCCTCTGGGAGAACCCACAGTCCAGGTCAATTGGGAGGTTTGGGGGGAACCCGGGCCCGCCCTCTACTCCGGGTTCCAGCCCAGGGCCCTGTGGACTGCAGCTGTCTATAGTGCCTCCTGTAACAGCTGCATGACAGCTACAACTCCCTGGGCTACTTCCCCATGGCCTCCTCCAAACACCTTCCTTATTCTCACCACAGGACCTTCCTCCTGGTGTCTGATAACGCTTGTGCTCCTCAGTCCTCCAGCAGCACACCCTCTCACTCTCAGCTCCTTGTGCCTCTTGCTCCCAGCTCCTCACACTCGCCCCACAAACTGAAGTGAGCTCCTTTTTAAAACCCAGGTGCCCTGATTAGCCTGCCTTAATTGATTCTAGCAGCTTCTTCTTAATTGGCTCCAGGTGTCCTAATTAGCCTGCCTGCCTTAACTGGTTCTAGCAGGTTCCTGATTACTCTAGTGCAGCCCCTGCTCTGGTCATATGTCTACACTACGAGGGTAGTTCGATTTCACTTAAATCGAATATGTGGAATCGATATTACAAAGTCGAACGTGTGTGTCCACACTAAGGACAGTAATTCGACTTTGTGAGTCCACACTAACGGGGCAAGCGTCGACATTGGAAGCGGTGCACTGTGGGAAGCTATCCCACAGTTCCCGCAGTCCCCGCTGCCCATTGGAATTCTGGGTCGAGCTGCCAATGCCTTCTGGGTAAAAAAATGTGTAGAGGGTGCTTTTGGGTAACTGTCGTCATCCGTCCGTCACTACCGACCTCCCTCCCTCCCTGAAAGCGCCGGCGGGAAATCAGTTCGCGCACTTTTCTGATCAGTGACAGCACGGACGCCACAGCACTGCGAGCATGGATCCCGCTGCGACCATCGCTGCAGTTGTGGCCGTTCTCAACGCCTCGCAGCTTATCATACACCTTTCCCAGAGGCAGATGCAGAGAAATCAGGCGAGGAGGCTACGGCACCGCCATGAGGGCCTGAAGTCGGAAAGTAGCACAGAACTGTCAGAAACCATGACCCCCAGTGCCCAGGACATCACGGTGGCAATGGGTCATGTGGATATTGTGGAACGGCGATTCTGGGCCCGGGAAACAAGCACGGACTGGTGGGACCGCATAGTGCTGCAGGTCTGGGATGAATCCCAGTGGCTGCGAAACTTTCGCATGCGGAAGGGCACTTTCCTGGAACTTTGTGAGTTGCTGTCCCCTGCTCTGAAGCGCAATGACACCCGGATGCGAGCAGCCCTGACTGTCCAGAAGCGAGTGGCCATAGCCCTCTGGAAGCTTGCAACGCCGGACAGCTACCGGTCAGTCGCGAACCACTTTGGCGTGGGCAAATCTACCGTGGGGGTTGTTGTGATGCAAGTAGCCAACGCAATCGTTAAGGTACTGCTCTCAAAGGTAGTGGCCCTGGGAAACGCGCAGGTCATCATAGATGGCTTCGCCGAGATGGGATTCCCAAACTGCGGTGGGGCTATAGATGGGACTCACATCCCTATCCTGGGACCGGACCACCAGGCCAGCCAGTACATTAACAGAAAGGGCTACTTTTCAATGGTGCTGCAAGCACTGGTGGACCATAGGGGACGTTTTACCAACATCAACGTCGGATGGCCGGGCAAGGTTCATGACGCTCGCGTGTTCAGGAACTCTGGTCTGTTTAGACGGCTGCAGGAAGGTATTTACTTCCTGGACCACAAAATAACTCTTGGGGATGTGGAGATGCCTACAGTGATCCTCGGGGACCCAGCATACTCGCTAATGCCCTGGCTCATGAAGCCCTATACTGGCGCCCTGGACACAGAAAAAGAACTGTTCAACTACCGTCTGAGCAAGTGCAGAATGGTGGTGGAGTGTGCTTTTGGCCGTCTCAAGGGGAGATGGAGAAGCTTACTGACTCGCTGTGATCTCAGCGAAACCAATATCCCCATTGTTATTGCAGCTTGCTGTGTGCTCCACAATCTATGTGAGAGCAAGGGGGGACCTTTATGGCGGGGTGGGAGGTTGAGGCAAATACCCTGGCTTCAGATTACGCCCAGCCAGACAGCCGGGCGATTAGAAGAGCCCAGCGGGACGCGCTGTGCATCCGGGAGGCTTTGAAAGCTAGGTTCCTGACTGAGCAGGGTAACCAGTGACTGTCAAGTTTGTGGACACAGAAGCTCAACCTGCCCCCGTTTCTTTACCCAGTTTATGTTGACTATCCTCTCCAGCTACATACCCCCTTCACCCCCTTCCCAAAAAATAAAATCAGTTCTGTTTTGTTAATGAACACCGTTGTCTTTATTACTGTTTTCGCGGGAATGTTTTAAACCGGGGACGCAGACTGTGGCGGGGGGCGGGTTTAGTGTTCTGATGCAAATGATGCTTCTAAACTCCAGGAATGACAGGCTCCGCAGTGTTGGACTGGTTGTTTCAACGGAGCCTGCCAGCACTCCTGGGCGGGACTGCGTGTATGTGTCGGCTAGGTGACTTTCTGGCAGGGGGAGGAGGGTTACAGATCCCCTGCTGCGTGGCTCTGTGATCCAGGATAAGGACCGCTGCATAAGATCAGTAACTGCCCTCCCCCGCCACAAAGTCACAGAGCAACCCCCCCCAGAACATGAAAACCACCTCCCAGACTGACCAGGGTAACTAGTGACTGCACTGTGTATGTGTCCTGATGCTGGACCTGCCCCCGCCTCTGTACCCTGCTAAAGGTGACTGTCCTGTCCAATTACCAAGCCCCTTCCCCCCCTTCAGACAGACTCTCCTCCAAAAGAAAATCATGGAAACAGTAATTAACAGAAACGAATATTTTATTATGAACCACACATGAAACGGGGTGGGGGGAACTTGTGTGAGGTGGGTAGGAAAGGACTTTTCAAATTTTGAGCAGTCTGCAGGGGTTGACTGAAAGTTTTAACGGCCCTTGCCGCCCCTCCTTCTTTGGACTTTGGGTGAGGGGGGTGTGGGACTTGGTGGCGGGGGAGGGCGGTTAGAGATAGACTGCAGCGGGGCTCTGTCCTCCTGCCTCCGGTCTTGCAGAACATCCACAAGGCGCCGGAGCGTGTCTGTTTGCTCCCTCATTAGTCCAAGCAGCGTTTGAGTCGCCTGCTGGTCCTCTTGACGCCACCTCTCCTCCCGTTCCATGATTGCTCGGTGTATTTGGGACAAGTTCTCCCTCCACTGTGTCTGCTGGGCTGCCTGGGCTCGGGAGCAGCCCATTAGTTCTGAGAACATGTCCTCACGCGTCTTCTTCTTCCTCCGCCTAATCTGCGCTAGCCTCTGGGAGTGTGATGCCAGGCTGGGTTGGGAAACAGTCGCAGATGTGTCTGTGGGAATGGGAAAAAGGGAGTGAATTCCTGAGACAGATAAATTTTGTTGTGAACAAAGAACATAGTCTTTACCATGCACTGCACCACTCACATGCGCACTCAGGACAAGGTCGAATTTTCGGCCCTCGCCTTCAGTGCCTGGGGTCTTGCACTGCCGATCTGAGAAGCGGGGCAGGACACCTGAACTTCTGTCGCAGGCAAACATGGTAAGCCGTAGACTTGTGGCTGCTTAAAACTGTAATAGTAGCACTGGCCTCCTTTCACATTGAAAGCAATGCCAGTCTCTGCTGGCAGCAATCAGGCTAGCATGAACTCTGCCCCTGTCCCACCCCCTCGCGGCTGTCCCAGGGAAAGATCCCTGTATGCTGCCCCTCTCCCTCCACCGCGTGGCTGTAAAGCAGTCCCAATACTAACATTCCCCTCCCTAATTCAAAGCAGGGCATCATGAGCGACATCACCCTCATGAAGATCTCGGACAGCGAGAAGGAACGCATGCTTAGGGAAAGCATGCAAAAACCAGGGCCGTATGCTGCCATGCTCTGCCGTGCGATGATCCCAGAATACTTGATTGTGTCGTGGCGGGGAAACGTCTCGTACCATGGGGGACCAAATAAGATCGCCCTACCCAGGAACCTGATGAACAGGCTGGAAAGGTACCTCCATGAGACCTATGAAGAGTTCTCCCATGAGGATTTCGCCATATAGACCGTATTTTGGTGTAGCTGCACTGGCAGGAAGTAAAAAGTGGAGTGTCTTTGCCTGGAGAATCATGAAAAACCGGACATTGTTTGATTTTTTTTAAATAGTTGGGACTAAATAGTTAAGCGCCTAAGGCAAAGAAATCATGAAAAACCCACTGTTAATATTATAAATATTCCAGTTCAGTTGTACATAAAAGTTTAGATGTTTAAATAAGTTCATGAAAAACACATTGTTAATATTATAAATATTCCAGTTCTGTTAAAAATAAATGTTTAGATGTTTAAAGCACTTACTGCTTGATCCTTCCCCTGATTCTGTGTCCGGGCTAACGGCTGGGGACGGTTGGTAGGGGATCTCGGTAAGGGTGATGAAGAGCTCCTGGCTGTCGGGGAAATCAGCAGTGCCAGTGCTGTCGACTGCCTCGTCCTCCTCATCTCCTTCTTCATCTTCCCCGTCCGCTAACATGTCCGACGAGGAACCGGCCGCGGACAATATCCCATCCTCAGAGTCCACGGTCAGTGGTGGGGTAGTGGTGGCGGCCGCACCTAGGATGGAATGCAGTGCCTCGTAGAAACGTGATGTGTGGGGCTTGGATCCGGAGCGTCCGTTTGCCTCTTTGGTTTTTTGGTAGCCTTGTCTCAGCTCCTTGATTTTCACGCGGCACTGCGTTGCATCCCGGCTGTATCCTCTCTCTGCCATGGCTTTAGAGATCTTCTCATAGGTCTTTGCATTCCGTCTTTTGGAGCGCAGCTCGGAAAGCACGGACTCATCTCCCCACACAGCGATGAGATCCAAGACTTCCCGATCAGTCCATGCTGGGGCCCTCTTTCTATTAGATTGCACGGCCATCTCTGCTGGAGAGCTCTGCATCGTTGCCACTGCTGCTGAGCTCGCCACGATGTCCAAACAGGAACTGAGATTCAAACTGCCCAGACAGGAAAAGGAATTCAAATTTTCCCAGGGCTTTTCCTGTGTGGCTGGTCAGAGCATCCGAGCTCGGACTGCTGTCCAGAGCGTCAACAGAGTGGTGCACTGTGGGATAGCTCCCGGAGCTATTAGCGTCGATTTCCATCCACACCTAGCCTAATTCGATATGGCCATTTCGAATTTAGCGCTACTCCTCTCGTTGGGGAGGAGTACAGAAGTCGAATTTAAGAGAGCTCTATGTCGAACTAAATAGCTTCGTGGTGTGGACGGGTGCAGGGTTAATTCGATGTAACGGCGCTAAATTCGACATAAAAGCCTAGTGTAGACCAGGCCTCAGGGAACAGAAAACTACTCATCCAGTGACCAGTATATTTGCCCTCTAACAGACTTCTGTACCCTACTGCTCTGGGTCTGTCACAGTATGTAGTGCCGTACCCACTTCCCTGTGGATATGCCATGAGCATCTGGAGGAAACTTTACAACAATGATTTTAGGCATCAGTTCTGCTGTACTGAAGATCACCTGACTATCGAGCTCAGTTCTGGGAGAAATTGGTCCACAGTGTTGGTGCCAGGGATCTGGACCTGATGGGGTATCCTGCACTTGATCAATGTGACCAGACTGGGTCCTACATAACACTGAGTGCTCCAGCTCCCAGGCAGCAAAGCATTTAAGCACATGCTTAATTGTAAACGCCAGGGTATTCCCACTGAGTCACTACAGTTCAAAGTGTGTGAGTGGTTTGCTGGACTGGCATCTGGGGAGTTCTGTTCATTATGCCCATTACTGCCAGGATATTGAATCCAATGGACTAACCAAGGGATTCATGTTTCAAACGCTAATGGAAAAGGGGAGAGATTGGTGCTTTCAGGGTCGCTGGTGGTGAGTTTTGCTGCACTTCACTTTAGTTATGCCGGGTACTTGTGGTGGGTTTTTAAGTTATCTCAAGGGCACTTACAGACAGATTTTTAAAGGTATTTAGGTGCCTAGTGGGTTTTTCCAAAGCACCAAGGCTCCTCAAACTCACTGATTTCAAAGGGTGTTTGCAACTTCGATGCTTTTAAAAGTCCCACCCAGGGTTGGATTCACAAAGGGTCTGTGATATTTAGCCTACAAACTTACTCTCAGTGCGAGCTCAACTGGGAGAAGTGAGTGAAAGTTCATAGAGCATCACGGTGACCAAGAAAAACAAATGGGGATGGAAAAAATATGCAAAGAAGAGACAGAAGAGTGAATAAGTCTAAACAAAAAGCCTTTTCACTAAAACTCCAAGACAGTGTTATAGTCGTGCCTGGTAAATGAGAACTGCGCAACAGCAGAAGTCAATGAACCAAAACTGGTGTGTGGGAAATTCGAGCTAATTGACGGAGAAGATAGTGAGGAGATGGGCTATTGCCCCATCACTCCCTTTGGGGTTCTCGGAGAAAGAGACTTAGAGAGGAAAGTTGGCCATCGCCACGCTGGCTGACCAAAAGACAAGAGAAGGGGAAGGTGCGAACTTCACCAGCATGGGCTCCCACCCCCACCATCTCCTGGCACCCTGGACTTTCTTCTTAATGAGGAGATGCTGAGTAAAGCTACATGCCAATGCTACTCTGACCGGGGTCCCAGTGGGGGTCAGCTCAGTTAGGATGAACTGCAAAGAATGGGGCAGACAATCTCCATAAAGCTGGTGCATTTTCTCTTACTTAGATTTACCAAGCCAGCATAAAACAGCTTCTTTATTAACTTACTGGTCACTCAGAAGTCCAAACAACACAGGTCCCTTAAACTGATCCAGCCTCAGGCCTCCATCCAGGTACGTAACTCAAATATGATGATTTCTGAAAATCTTATTTCATCATATAAAAGAATAGGTTCTACCAATCGCAAAGGATTGGACACATCCCAGGTTAACGAATGTTTCATATCTTACCCAAATACATACTACAGCCATTTCTTATTAACTAAGCTAAAATTTATTAAAAAACAAAAGAGAGAGGATGATTAAAAGATCAATATACATACAGACATGTGTTCAATTCATTGAGGTTCAGATTCATACCAGAGATGATGAGCTTTGTAGTTGCAAAGAGTTCTTTCAGAAATAGTTCATAGGTTATAGTTCAAAGTCATTGCAGGGTGTTCCAGGCAAGGACTAGGATCTCTAGGCTTCCCCTGCATGAAGCCTCAGCAGATCTGAGATGACAGAATCAGGACCCAAGGATCTTTTATACAATTTCATGTTCTCTTTGACAAGGTGGGAGTTCCTCCAGGAACAAAAGGAAATTTAGGATGGCTTTGAAGGAGGTCTCTGAACTAATCAGAATACAGCATGGGACAGGGTCTGTTGATTACATTGTCGACCCTACTCAAACATATATAAATACACAAAAACACAAACATTATCCCTCCACATGTCTTTTGAGAGTTGTTTATTTTGCAGGATGTTTAACCCTTTCTAGCCATGCGTCACACTATCATAACTCTGCGCTCCTTGAGCACTGACCCAACCCACCATAACCCACACACGCTCACTCTGCCTTTGCAGCGCACTCAGATGCCAAGGCACAGAACAGCTCTAGGGCACAGACAGGACGTGGAGGAGGCGTATGAAATATCTAACAATTCATTGCAGCAAGGGGACTGGAGCTTGGGTCTCCCAGCTCCTACACGAGTGCCCCAACCAGTAGCTGGAGCGTAATTCTCAGTCTGTCTCTTTGGCCCAATGAATATTTAAGTATTTCACACACACCTTCAACAGGACAGGGTGAGAGAGGCCTGGGGCAGGGACCATCTCTTTCTTCTGTGTTTGTACAGCACCGAGCACAGTGGGGCCTGCTCCATGTCTTGGGCTTCAAATAATAAAGACTTTTAGTTCTGAAACTTTTCCTTCTCTGGTCCATTCCCTGCGTGTCACTAGGGTGTCCAGCCAGAAACACGCAGGTCTCATTAGTGCTCTTCACTGTGGTGTGTAGCTACAAAGTCCCCACACGCCTCCGCCAGTGGTGTGCAGGATAGATGTACCTTGAGACAACTAAAATAGGTGAAGGGGGTGCAGATCGGAGACGGATGGCAGAACCAGGATCCTGCTCTCTGAAACACCAAGTGAAGAAGTCATGTCACAGATTCCAGCTTCTTTTGTGCCAGCCTTAAGGTAAACAAACCTTTCACATTCATCTTCATTAAAAATAGATCATTCAGGACAGGGAAGAAAATGTCACCATATCCATCACCTACACAAAGGCATCATTTCCTTTTGGCTGATGCCAAGAGTTTTCCCCAGGCCATGGACCGAATTAACGGGTTCATGTTGTAAAGCATTTTGGTGCTGGAAAACTCTCAGTGATGACAATGAGAACATTGCTGAGGACTTTCCATCTTCAGTATTGAGCAACATTACTGATACTTTACCACATGAACATTCTGGGTTTGTACAGCTCCTAGCACAATGTGTCTTGGTCCATGAGTAGGTGTCCTAGGGACCACCACAATATCAATAATAATGTCCATCAATAACTGAGTCTTATCATAATTCACATAATTATTAGTATAGTGTTGTGACTGATATTGCAATGGCATGCAGTGTCTTTGGGGACCTCCCTGTATTAAAACACAAGGAGTCTGGTGGCACCTTAAAGACTAACAGATGTATTTGGGCATAAGCTTCTGTGGGTAAAAACCTCACTTCTTCAGATGCACTTCTCTATGCATCTGAAGAAGTGAGGTTTTTAACCACGAAAGCTTATGCCCAAATAAATCTGTTAGTCTTTAAGGTGCCACCAGACTCCTTGTTGTTTTTGTAGATACAGACTAACACGGCTACCCCTTGATACTTGACTCCCTGTATTAAGTTCATGGCTCACGGTGGGTCAGGGCTTGTATGCAGCTCCAGGGGGGAGGGTCACCACAGCTCTGTCAGGAACCAAAAACTGGGGGGGGGGAGTGATGAAGGGAAGTCATTGAGAAGTTGCACCCTCCCAGGGATGGTTTGCATGTACTGATTCAGGTTGGCTTTTCCAGAAACCGGTGGCATGTCTACACTACAAGAGGTATAAGGCACAGCTGCAGCTTACTCTGGTGATTGAAAGGGATTTTCCATCTCTGTCCTAAATCCACTTCCCCAAGAAGCGATATCTCCTTCAATAGAACACAAAAAGGCTTTGCCAATTTTGACATCAATACACACAGCGGTGTGTGCGGTTTTCTGCCTGCATCAATCTCTTAAGTGACCGGGGTGGGGGAAGCAGGTGACAATGGAATCTCAAAGATCTAAATAGGAAATTTGCTTCCAGAGTCTTGGTTCTTCACTGATCCCACAGGATGCGGGGCCTCATGGAATATTTATGGAACTAAATTGATGCTAAAGCGTAATGAAAATGTATCCTCTTCAGATTCCATTGTAAATGTTGGTTTCTTTCCCCTAGTTGGACCGCATGGTGAACCCAGAGCAAGTAAATCAAACGGTTCTCACAGAATTCATCCTGTGAGGATTTGGGAATCTCCCTGAGCTACAAACTCTTCTCTTCCTGCTGTTTCTAGTGATCTACATCGCGACTGTGGCTGGGAACATCCTGATCTTTGCGCTAATTGTGACTGATCAGCACCTTCACAGCCCCATGTACTTCTTCCTGGGGAACTTGTCCTGCCTGGAGACCTGCTACACCTCCACCATCCTGCCCAGGATGCTGATCAGTTTCCTGAGCGGGGACAGAACCATTTCTGTTAGCGGCTGCCTCACACAATATTATTTCTTTGGTTTCACGGCAGTTGCAGTGTTATCTCCTGACAGTGATGTCTTACGATTGGTATTTAGCGATCTGCAAACTGCTGCGCTATGCAGCCCTTATGAACAGCAGGTCCTGCCTCCAGCTAGCAGCAGGCACTTGGATAAGTAGCTCTCTGGTTGCTAACATAACAATATATTTAATGCAGCAATTAACTTTCTGCGGCCCCAATGAAATTGACCATTTCTTCTGCGACTTCGTCCCAGTGGTAAAACTCTCCTGCCGTGACACACGTATGATGGAGCTTGTCACTACCCTGATATCTGCTGTATGCACTCTGCCGCCATTTCTGTTAACCCTGGCAACATACGTCTGCATCATCTCCACCATCCTTCAAATGCCTTCCACCACTGGGAAGAGAAAAGCCTTTTCCACCTTCTCCTCGCACCTCATCGTGGTGTCGGTTTTCTATGGGACTATAATGATTGTCTACATGCTGCCCAAAACTGACACACTCAGACACCTGTACAAAGTGTTCTCTGTCTGCTACACAATCCTGACTCCCCTGGCCAATCCGCTCATCTACAGCCTGAGGAACATGGAGGTTAGAGAGGCCCCGGGGAAAGTTGTCACTAAATTCTCGGCTAGCAAAAGGATTCAGAGCTTCCTGCTGTAGCTTGTTCAATGCACATGAAATGGGAAGAAGCTGGCTTGCGGTAATGCGTCTGAGGCACCGCTGTCACTGGCCAGCTGGCTCTCCAGGTAAGGCCAGTGACAGCTCTTGCTCACACTCAATATGGGGCTGATATTTCTGCTATCTGGGCTTGGGGTTTGGCTGGGGTTACGGTTTGATTAGTCTGATATTTCACTGTTGTTGTGAGTTACTTTTCTGTGAGCCTCCATTACAGTACAGCCTGTAATTACATGAGCACGCACTATGTTTTATACCGGGCCCCTTTACCATGGATTGCACCTGATGCTCAAGATTTCTTTTTATCCTCATCCTTCAATGTGCAAAGTTAATGTGAGATGAGAACCAGGGCCCAATCTCTCTGTAAGAACAGGAGCCCTGAGGTGGGACAGTAAAGAAGAAAGGTTTGTACTGTGATAGTGGCACAGAGAGACTTGGCTACTTTGTCACTGGGATCGAGGGAAGCTGACTTCACCTCTCTGGTCCTGTTTCCTCATCTGTACAACAGAGTTTCTTAAGACCCCGGGGTGAACGGCTGCTTTGGTCCCTTACTGCCCGGGGTACCCTTGTTTTGCAGATATCCAAACATCATAGCTCTGAAAGCTGATCTGTCAATAGTACAGCAGAGAAAGTGCCTGGTGTCCACGCCTGCCAGGTGCTGGGCATGTTCTGTGAATGCAAAGCGTTCCCAGCTCTCGGTGAGCCCAGTGGGAATCGAGGGCATTCGGCATCCTGTAATGTGAAGTCCCAAGGTGAGCATGTGGGTGAATACAGCCTGGTCTGGGACTGCCCCGGCAGATATGCCAGGTTCTGGGTTCGCAATTCACTGATGCCCCGTTAGTGTTGTGGTGATAGCAGAATATGCAGAATGCCAGCTCTAGTGTGTTTAGGCTTGGAAGGAGTCGATTTTTATTGGTAAATGTCAGTAGATGTTGATTTTCCCCATACGCGCACAAATATTTCCATCAGTCATCATCGAAATGTGCAGAGAGGCAAAGTCAGAAAAACGCTGCTTGAGAATGTGTTGGAGCTTGATTTAAGGCTATGGACTCTGTGGAGTTTGACATGTGAGTTGACAATTGGTGTTTTAATGGTTATAAAACGTTACCGTTTTGAATCTCCATGCCGGCTGTCATTAAACAATTATTGTCTGGCCCTCCCGTGATTTTGCATGACTGTGAAAATCAAAAACTCAAAATAATGCTTAAAACTAAACGCCAGTATTATCCCTCTGACAGAGTGCGAGGCAAGAAAGGCTGAGTCAGGGCTCTGGGTCAAGCACTGCAGAATGGAGCTGACAAAGCAGAGCTGTGCCAAATTCATAGGTGGGCCAGGCAGGAAGGCTAATTAAGCCATTAGGCAGCGCCCATAAATAGGCACAGGAAGGAGGTAGAAAGGGGGGAAGCAGATAGTAAGGGGAGAGAGAGATTGCTCCCCCCCCCCCCCCATAGCAGGGCTAGATTAACTTTTTGTGGGCCTGGCGCCAAACATATTTGTGGGCCCCCTACCCATAGACCTCCCCACTGTCCACCACCTTCCTCACAATCCCACCATCACAGCTGCACAGCACCCCATAGTCCTGAGGGGATTCTGCACCAAAAAATTAAAAATTCTGCGCACAATAGTTTAAAATTCTGCAAATTTTATTTGTCAATAAATAAATGTGGAGGCTCCAACATGGCAGTGGGGAGAACAGGCCACTGGTTGCATGGAGGTGGGAGATTACTCTGCAGCCTCCCCCCACCCCACCCCGGGACAGGGACTCAGCAGTGAGGCTGCACCCGACCCTGACACAGTGCAAGGGCCAGGCCTGCCCCAGAAACATCCTGGGGCCCTGCCCTCCTGTGCCAGGTGCACCAGGTGTGGGTGAGCAGGCTCAGCCCGGCAGCAGGGTCCAAGTGCAGAGGGACTTAGTGTGGGGGGATCCAGGTGGGGGGATCCCCATCCCATGCTCCTTCCCCCCTGCTCCATCTCCTCCCCATCCCATCCCCTTCCTTCCCCACTGCCTCTTTCCCCCTGGCCCTGCTTCCCCCTTCCCCTTCTCTTCCCCATCCCATGCCCCTTCCCCACCATTCCATCTCCTCCCCATCCCACCCACTTCCTTCCCCCTTGTATCTTTCCCCCTGCCCCCGCTTCTCCCATCTCCTTCTCTTCCCCATCCCATGCTCCTTCCCCACTGTTCCATCTCCTCCCCATCCCACCCCCTTCCTTCCCCACAGCCTCTTTCCACCTAGCCCCAGCCTGCCCCTGCCCTTCCCCACCATAGGCACTCACTGTTGTACAGAAAGCAGGATGGTACTCAACACACAGAAGGGGAGCTCAACCAGCACTAAGACCCAAAAATTGGCATCTTCTGAGTAGCACCCTCTTTTTTCAGCTGTGCAGCTCTGTGCTTGCAGAAAGGGGGAAAGGCAGTGGCAAGTGACTCTGTGTGCTCCCACGTCTCGCCTCTGTTTGGGGGCTCTGGTCCCCAAACTAAGCCCATTGGCATTCTCAGCTGCCACCCCCCTCTCCCTTTGCTTCTTGCTCACTTTTGAAAGGGAAGCAAAGAAATCTGCAGGGGATTTGTTTTCATTCCCCCAGGAGTACCCCACACAGAACCCCAACTGTCCAGTGCCCCCCCACAGACCCTCCAGAGACTCACTCCCCCACACCCTTTCTGCCCCCCAGCCACACTCACCGGCCTGCTGGAAGTGACTATGTCCATGCATGGGCTGAGCCTGCAGCACTGCTAGAGCTGGTCAGGGGTCCCTCTGGCCCCTCGGAAGCGGCACAACCAGCCAGGTCAGAGCGGGAGCCACATGCCTGGAGAGGCCCAACCCACCACTCACGCCCCAGGGTTAGGCGGGAGAGAGGGAGGTGAAGAGGAGTGAGCGGTGGGCGCGGCCTCATCTGGGCAGAACCCAGGCAGAGCGGGTTGGAGAGGTGGGGCCATCGTCCGGACACCAGGGCCCCTTCTGAGTGCGGGCCCGGCACCAGGGAGCCTCTGGTACTGTCTCATAGGCACTGACTCCGTGGGTGCACCCAGCACGTCCCACCCGCCAGTGAGCCATACCGATCAACGCCTCCCACTCTCTTCCCATGTCTCCTGCCCACTGCGATCAGCTGTTTCGCAACATGCAGGAGGCTTTCGGGGGGAGGAGGAACGAGGATGCAGCTCACTCAGGGAAGAGGGTAGAATGGGGTGGGAAGAGGCGGGGTGAGGTGGGGTTTTGGAGGAGGGAATGGACTGGGGGTGGGGCCTGGGGTAGAGCCAGGGGTCAAGCACCCCTCCCCCCCCCCCGGTACATTGGAAAGTCGGCGCCTGTGCTCCCCAGCTGTTACAGGAGCTGTATATCTTATGAAAGTGGTGGGACTCCATTTGTAAATAAACTGCAAAGGTATTGGACCAGCACAGGGGTCTCTATGTAGTTTGTACACTGAGACAGAAACAGGACCAAGGAGGCCCGTTACCCTATCACATTCATTTTAAATAATGAATTCTGCCCAGCCTAGCTGTTTTTAGGTTTGAGCTTCCCTTTCTCTTTTAAGAGGGATCAATCTAAGTGCTTCTAAATTTGCCCTGCCTCATGGGGCAGCTAGGTACCATTAGAGGTCCAAATTTGAACCAGAGGTTCCTGAGATACAAACCTCCCCCCACCCCGCAAAAGCAACAGCATTTGAAAATTCAAGTTGTGTGAAAAATAAAATCCTTAGAAGAACAGCTGGGGCTCAAACTATGGCTCGGCTCTGCCCCAAACTTCGCAGTCGCTCAGGATTTATCTCGGCTAGTGCACAGAGCCCACTGTCCCTTTGGGATTATATTGAAGAAGCCAGTGTGACACAGAGACCTCATGGTGTAAACTGGCAGAGGGGTTGTCAAGGCTGATTCCTCACTCTGGCACTTTGAGTGCAGAAGTGGGGCCCGCAAGGATTATAAAAATTAATACTGGCCACTCGAGGATTCTATTAAACTCCTAAGGTTGCAGGGGTCGGCAACCTTTCAGAAGTGGTGTGCCGAGTCTTCATTTATTCACTCTAATTTAAGGTTTCGCGTGCCAGTAATACATTTTAATGTTTTTAGAAGGTCTCTTTCTATAAGTCTATAATATATAATTAAACTATTGTTGTATGTAAAGGAAATAAGGTTTTTACAATGTTTAAGAAGCTTCATTTAAAATTAAATTAAAATGCAGAGCCCCCTTCCCCCCGCCCCCGGACCGTTGGCCAGGACCCGGGCAGTGTGAGTCAGCTCACGTGCCGCCTTTGGCACGCGTGCCATAGGATGCCTACCCCTGGGTTACAGCTTCTCTCTAACCTTGGATGGGTAGATGCTGCCACACCCAAATGCAAAAAAATCCCTTGAGAATCCAGGAAGGCGCACTTGGGAAATCCTTCCTGTGGGGTACCCTCAACCCCTTTCACCTCCCCTCCCTCTGGGGAAGAGCTGAGAAAGAAAAAACACAGGAAATCAGCTGTTGCCACCAGCTAATTAAACAACATGTCCACAAACCTCTTAGGGACACAAAAATCCAATCCTGTTTTTAAAAAAGGTAAATTTTATTAAAAAGAAAAAGAAAGAAAATACATCTGGAACGTAGGCTTTTTGCTAGGTTTTATAAAAACAATTACAAGGATTAAGCATCAAGATAGCTTCTTGAAGTCCAGCTTAAAGGTTACAAGCAAAACAAAAGCACCTGGGGTTAGCGCATAGGAGTCCACAAGCCATAAAGAAATAAAAGAGTTAAGCCTAATTGCATCTTCCTAGACATTTCCTGATCTACTTACATATCTGGGGTTCAAATGAGTAGTTTCTAGGTATGATCTGATGGTTTTTCATACCCGGCCAAAGCTTTTACAGCATAGTTCCAGCCCTGTCTCTCCTCTCCGGAGAACAACAGACAGACAAACAAAGGGGACGTTTTTTTCCCAATTTTAAAAAGTTCTAGCCTCCCCTTTGGCTCTTTTAGTCAGGTGCCCACTCCCTTCCTTTTAACTATGGACTTTTTAACCCTTTACAGATAAAGCAAGTAGAGAACAGCTACTAACAGGGATTTTATAGCTAACTGGCTGGCTGGGGTGTCCATAAAAGGGTGCTATCCCCCGCCCCTTCATTTAACACAGAGGTCCATAGACTTTTACAGGGATCCCCTAGGTCAGTTATATACAGTAGCCCACCAGTCATCATAATTACTGCAAGATATTTGCACAGGCAATAGTTTGAGAGATGTAAACTATTTTGTTCCAAAACTGTTGAAGTCACCCGAGTCGAGCATATCGAACAATGAGCCTCCCGGGAGATGGGTGGATGTTTGCTGTCTGGGCCAGGTGCGGGCCTGGGGATTTTCGAAGACAAAGGAACCCAGGAGAAGTAAGAAAGAGGGGTCATGGCCAGCCTGCCCGTGAAGCGCAGGTGAGCAATACTGTAGCACAGTGCTTTTCAAACCAGTATTGGGTCACTCTGGTCAGCACCATCAACCGGGCCATTAAAAGTCCCATCGGCGGTGCTGCCTAGCTAAGGCAGGCTAGTGCCTACCTGTTCCAACACCACGCTGTGCCCCAGAAGTGGCCAGCAGCAAGTCCGGCTTCTAGGCGGGGGGTCATGGGGCTCTGCGCACTGCCCCCACCCTGAGCACTGGCTCCACACTCCCAGCCAATGGGAACTGGAGGGAGGGGGACGGTGCCTGCATCCGAGAGTCACACGAAGCCACTTGCATGCCTCCACTTAGGAGCCGGACCTGCTGCTGGCCACTTCCAGTGCGCAGTGCCAGGACAGGCAGGAAGCCTGCCTCTGCACCCCAGCTGCGCCATTGACCGGGAGCCACCTGAGGTAAGCCCGTGCCCCAAACCAGCACCCCAATTCCCTGCCCCAACCCTGAGCCCCCCCAAACCCAGAGCCCCCTCCTGTACCCCAAACCCCTAATCCCCGGCCCCAGCCCCGAGCCTGCACCCCCAGCCCAGAGCCCTGACCCCCTCCCACATCACAACCTCCTGCCCCAGCCCAGAGCTCCCTCTGGCACCCTGAGCCCCTCATTCCCAGCCCCACACTGCAGCCCTCATCCCTGCACCCCAACCCTCTGCCCCAGCCCTGAGCATCTCCCACACCCCAAATCCCTCATCCCCAGCTCCATTGGGTCACGGACATCAACAATTTTCTTCAACTGAGTCCCCAGAAAAAAAAGTTTGAAAACCACTGCTGTAGCAAGACATGAGAGTATCTTGTTAATTACATCTAGGCACTAGGATGCCTGTTAGGATTTTAATTTATATGGAACCATTTGTTTCCAGTGCTTATTCTTGAATCTCAGTGTGTTGTTAATTAAACCTATTTCTGATTTCACTATAAGCAGATCTGTGTTAAACAGAGCAATGAGCTGAGGTTGTCTTCTTAGCATATGCACGGCGTGCCTCAGGCAGCGCGTGAGCTGATTCATAGCCGAATTTGGTCCACTGGTTGGATTGTTACTCCCCCGGCTTGTGCCAGGCCCTGATGGGGACTGCAATGTCAACGCCGATCCATACCCCACACAAGCTGAGGTGAAACTGGTGAGCGGGGTGCACGGCTTCTTGGGAAGCAGCGGATCTTTGAATACTGTGATGGCCCAGTGGAACAGGGGCTGGATGCTCCAGGGGGCTCAAGGGTCAGAACAAGCCTATAACTAGCCTGTAGATTGACAGTGGGCCTGCCTAGGCCTAGGGGGAGTGCTGGTATTTCCCATGCCCAGTGGATCCCCAACAGGCACAGACAAGACTTCCTCACACTCAAGGCAGGTGGTAACGGGGTACCACGCAGCGCTGGGTACCCCCGGGAAGCGTCACAGCTCTTGAGGGTTATGTTAAGGACTCCAGGTCGGCGCATCGGGAAAGCAGGCCAAAGAGAGTGAACGCTTGTGGGTCTGCTGTCCCAAGAATTCGATGGTTACAGGCGATGGTCGCTGAACCAAAGTTACGCCCATGCACAAGTGGGATGTAGCCCACGAAAGCTTATGCTCAAATAAATTTGTTAGTCTCTAAGGTGCCACAAGTACTCCTGTTCTTTTTGCCCATGCACTGTGAGTCTGAGCCCTGTCCTTGGCAGTTCTAGGAGCATGGGCCCCGGGCACAGTCCCTGTATTCTGAAGGGTTCCTGTGGGGAGTTTTGCCCTGAAACCAAAATTTCTGGTTTGGCAGCATCATTTCAAAGGGCTCTAAAATCGATGTGTAGCCCCTGGTTTTATTTTAGCAGCATTGTCAAGTACATTCGCCTTGATCAAAGAGAGGGAAATGGAAAGACTTTACTAACCTGTTAGTATTTCGGCCATGCTGAGCAATGGAACCGAGTGCAATCTAAGACAAACAAGTTGCAGGGTCATTTGGTCAAGGGATTTCTGACATACCCTTCCTCTAAGGTGAGCTGCTCATTGCATTTCCAGATCCTTATTTTGGATGCAGAGCTAGGAAATACTGGAGGGTGATGAGTGAGGGGGAATGTGTGGGGCGGGGGGGAGACAGGAGACGGGTTTGGAACTCAGCAAGGGGAGGGGGAATGAGGAAGATAATGTTGTGCCAATTTTCAAAAAAGGCAACCAGGGTGATTGGGTATCGATAGGCCGGTTGTCCTGACAACAATCCTGGCCGAAATACCAGAAAAGCTGAGCCGGGGTTCAACCGATAAAGAATTAAAGGCTAGGAATATAAGTAATGCCAGTCAACGTGGTCTTATGGAAAACCAATCTTGTCAAACTAACCTGACTTCACTCTTTGAGATGACAAGTTGGGTTGGCAAAGGCAACTGTGATGTGATCTGTATGACATCAGTAAAGACAGCCAAGAGAGGAAGTACAAGAATCAATGGTTGGAAGATGAAGCCAGACCAATTCAAATTAGAAATAAGGCCCATGTTTTTAACAGTGGGAGTGATTGACCATTGGAACAAACCAATGGTGGATTCTCCATCTCTTAATATCTTCGGACCCAGACTGGCTACCATTCTGGAAGATGCTTTAGCCAAACACAAGTTATTGGGTCTAAAACATGGGTAGCCGGGTGACATGCTATATGGGAGCCAGACTAGAGCTCCTAATGGTCCCTATGGTCCCTTCTGGCCTTGAACTCTATGACTCATGGATAAATGGGGATGGGAGGTAGGGGAGAGGATTGAGGGGGGGAGGGTGTGTTGGGCTAGGGGAGGGGAGAAACACTGGAAGGGGGACATGGGTGTGGATGGCAGGGGGAGGGACTTGTCAGCTCCACATTCCCTTATCCGGTGTGAAGCCACCACCCCTTTCCCCTCCCCTCCCCTGCTCCTGTCCAGCTGGGTGATATGGGGGTGGGGGTAAGGAGAGACACCTCTTATTCACAGCGCCATCGCTCAGGGCAATGGCCAGGAGACAGAGAGGGACATACCTCAGACAAAGGGGGAAATAGGGCAGCAGCTTCCCCAGCCCCAGTTGGGATCTGGGGGGCCCTGCTTCTCTGGAAGTGTTTGATCAACTATTCCTGTCCCCCGTGCATGAGCCTGGTCTGCACAGTTCCATTGGCCCCTCCGACAGGACTCAGTTCTGCAATGAGCCATCGATCTCTCAAAGCGCAGCCTCACATCACAGCAACAGATCTGATCACAAGCTGCTCCAGCTGATCCCTCCACGGCTCAACACAGCTACGCCTCATACAGCAAACCCGCTTGGAGCACACGCAGACAAAGGCTGGAATTCAAATCTGTGGGACACACCCCAACAACACCCTATTCTCTTAGCCCTTCCTCACACCTCTTGATTATGGGTAAGTAGATTTCAGAGTCAGAGGGGACCAACAGATCCTGTAGCCTGTATAACAAGCCGGAGAATTTCTCCAGTCACTTTTGCATTTAGTCTAATAACTTATGTTTGACAAAAGCATATTCTGGTCTTGATCTGGAGACATCAAGAGCTAGAGAATCCCCCACTTCCGTTAGTGGTTTAAACTTTGCACCCCCACTACTGACTCAGACACGATGGCTATTGCCCACTCCAGGAATCGGAGTTAAAGTCATGTTGCAGTGACATGGGTGTACTTTAACTCTCCACTGCAGGGTTTTCAGAGGTTTAAGTTTAATGACTTTCCTCATTCTGGAAGGGCACAAGACACCTCTGGGCAACCTTAACTCTGCTTTCACAAAGTTTGGGGGAATTTAATATATGTGGTAAAGAAGTAAAAAATGGAGAAGAGTTTTTATTTGAAGTTAGGAGTTATATGCCCTCCAACTCGTTCCCTTTGAGGTTAAGAGTTTGACGTTCTTAACAATGTCCCAGTTGTCCTAAACATGGATTTAAAATCCCATCTACAGAAGTGTCCAGGGAGATTTCACCTTCTTGCAAGAAGGGTAAATAATGAGACACCAGAGACGGCCACTTTTATACAAGGCACAACGTACACCAAACAGGAAGCAGAACTAGGACATCCAGACTGGAATCTGCTTGTTGAAGGAAATCAGCTACATGAAGAGATGACATTAGAAGATGGACAGTAGAACCTCCATCCTAAAGAAAGGAGTCCTATCAAACAATTCCAGCTTGAAATAGACCTGTTTTAGAGGTGAATCAACCTTCATTACTCTTTCCAGTTAAATCAGAATTGCAGATGGACAAGAGTGAGCGGCTGATAAAGTCCATCCTCTCTTCTCACTGCTGTGTTTTACCTTTCAGGAGGGGGATCTGCCTCCCTGAGCTGTTGAGAAACTTAGTGCTACATAGATGCTAACAATGTTTTAGATGTATAGGTTGAGCTTTGCATAGCCTCTTTACTGTGCACCCCACTCCCCAAGGCAGGTTTGGAAATCTCAGCCTGAAGAGTATAGTTTGGAACCATAGAAATAGCTAGATCAGATGAGATCATTGATCCACCCAGTGCAGTATCCTGTCTCCAACCATTACATGCACAAGCTGCTTAAGAGGTAGGTGCACAGCGCAGCTTTCTTCCAACCCACCCATTTAATTAGCCATTTAATTGTCCTATACAGTAAGGCAGGGGGATTTATTTCCCTTTTCAAACCTCTGAATTTTATCTTTGGTTTGTTTTTGAGTTCTCAATCATGTAACTCTGGCCATTCCGGTTCGCCATGTAAATGCTTGGTCCTTTAGAATCACGGTTTCCTGCTCATGGCTTGCCTTCTGCAGACCAGGGCAGTATGGGGTGGGATCAAACAAAACGCCCTTGCAGAGAATACATTGAATGGGCTTTCCAAATATTTTAATGTTCTGGTTCTCAAACTTTTGTATTGGTGAGCCCTTTCACACAGCGAGCCTCTGAGTGCGACCCCCCCCCCATAAATTAAAATCATATTTTAAAAAAATTTAACACTATTATAAATGTTGGAGGAAAAGCAGGGTTTGGGGGTGGAGGCTGACAGCTCGCGATCCCCCACATAATAACCTTGTGACCCCTTGAGGGGTCACGACCCCCAGTTTGAGAACCCCTGATCTAGAACATGACAAATTCATGCAGCTCCATGAAGCTGACCAATTTTTTTAAAGCCAACACAAAAATAAAATAAAAGATTTTTATTGTGCATTGCACAGGACTTCCAGTGCTTTCCATGCAGTTCTTCACACTGATATAACCTGTACTTCTATACCATATGAATACCTAGCCTGATATTGCGTGTCATAAATTCAGTGTCCATATAGAATGACAGTGTCTTTAAGCTGCTGTTCGTGGAGATCAAAAATCTGTTACAGAGATTGAGTTGTCTGTCAGTTTGTAGCTTGGGTTGCATTCCTCTAGTGACCTGCAGAAGACATTAAAAAAAAGAAACTTATGACATTATTTGCTAATGGTGTATTAATCTTGAAATATATTTTTATGTTCTCTTCCAGGGGATGCGGGATTTTCTTTAGCTACTACCTATGGCCAGTGCAGACTGGGGCAATAAAACAGCTACAGAATTCATCCTACTGGGATTTGGGGATATCCCTGAGCTGCAAATTCTTCTCTTTCTTCTTTTGTCAGTGATCTACATTGTGACCATGGTAGGGAACATCCTAATCATTACACTCATTGTAACTGATCAGCACCTGCACACTCCCATGTACTTCTTCCTGGGGAACTTGTCCTGCTTGGAGACCTGCTACACCTGCACCATCCTGCCCAGGCTGCTAGCCAGTCTCCTGACGGGGGACAGAACCATTTCTGTCCAGGGCTGCCTTACACAATATTATTTGTTTGGTTTATTTGGAGCCACAGAATGTTATCTCTTAGCTGCAATGTCTTATGATCGGTATTTAGCAATATGTAAACCACCGTACTATGGAGCCCGTATGAATGGCCTATTCTGTGTCCTGCTAGCAGCTGGGTCTTGGATAAATGGGTTTTTGCCTATTACCATAACAACTTCTTTGATGTCACAACTGACTTTCTGTGGCCCCGGTAAGATTGATCACTTCTTTTGTGACTTCACCCCAGTGATAGACCTCTCCTGCAGCGACACCCGCCTGATAGAATTTTTGGGTGTTGTCCTGTCGGGTGTATGTTCACTGCCCCCATCTCTACTGACTGTAACATCTTACATTTGTATCATCACCTCCATCCTGAGAATCCCTTCCCCCACTGGGCGGCAAAAGGCCTTTTCCACCTGCTCCTCTCACCTCATTGTGGTTACAACTTTCTATGGGACCCTGATCATTGTTTATCTCCTCCCCAAAACTAAGATACTGCGAGACCTGAACAAAGTGTTCTCCGTCTTCTACACTGTTCTGACACCCCTGGTCAATCCTCTCATCTACAGCCTGAGGAACAAAGAGGTAAAAAAGGCCCTAAGAAAAGCAGTCAGTAAATTTATGGCTTTCACAAGAATTTAGAAACTGGTAGGTCATTGTTTTAGCTGTCAATGAAATGGCAATAAACTGTGGAGATTTACTGAATGTGGGAAACGGATCTTTCTGTTTGGTGTTGTGTGGTCATTTCTTCAGAATAGCTAGTGATGACTTGTGGCAAAGAAGAATGGAGTTGCTAACCCAATAGAGTGAGGAAAATCAAGACTTCTCCAGGGTCAAAAAAGTTAGGTAATATCCTGACCCTGCTGAAATGAATGGCAAAACTCCCATTGACTTCAATGGAGCAGGGATTCACCTATTAAAATAACACACCATTCAAATGTAATTTACCCATTGTACCCACTTTATATAACAATTGTTGTGCACAGTACAAATAGGCTTGGAAGCATTAGATTTTAATCTGTAAATATCAGTACATGTTGATTTCACCATGCACACTCAAACTGACTAAAAAATATTTCGATAGAAAATTATAGAAAGCTACAGACTGGCAAAGAAAGAAAAATGCAGCTTGAGAACATACTACAATTTGATTTAAGGCTATTTACTTTGTATGGTTTTGCATGTGCTGGAGACAATTTGTGTTTTAGCAGTTATAAAGCTTTAACCCTAATTTAACCTCACTTAAAAACTACTCGTTTGCAAAAGTCAAACATAAAAATACACAAGTGTCACAGCACTCTCTTACTAAAAAAAATTGCTGCCTTTCTGATTTTTACCATACAATTATCAAATAAATCAATTGGAATATAAATCTTGTACTTCCATTTCAGTGTATAGTGCAGGTGTCGGCAACCTTTCAGAAGTGGTGTGCTGAGTCTTCATTTATTCACTCTGATTTAAGGTTTCGTGCGCCAGTAATACATTTTAATGTTTTTAGAAGGTTTCTTTCTATAAGTCTATAATATATAACTAAACTATTGTTATATGTAAAGTAAATAAGGTTTTTAAAATGTTTAAGAAGCTTCATTTAAAATTAAACTAAAATGCAGAGCCCCCAGGACCGGTGGCCAGGACCCGGGCAGTGTGAGTGCCACTGAAAATCAGCTCGCGTGCCACCTTTGGCACGCATGCCATAGGTTGCCTACCCCTGGTATAGTGTATAGAACAGTATAAACAAGGCATTGGCTGTATGAAATGTTAGTTTGTACTGACTTCGCTAATGCTTTTTTGTAGCCTGTTGTAAAACTAGGCAAATCGCTAGAGGAGTTGATGTACCTCCTGGAAGACCTGGAACCACTGGGTTAGTGTACTCACCAGGGATGTGGGAGGACAAGGGTCATTCCCCACTCTGCCTGATGCGGAGAATGGATTTGAACTTGGACTCCCATCTCTCAGGTGAGTGGTTAGGGTGCTGCTTAGGGAGCTTGGGGTGGGTACGAGGGGCAGGATGTGTCTCCGTCTCTCCTGTCAAAACTCTTCCACTTTGTTAAAATAATTAAATAATCATTGGACCAGGGCTTTCCCACCTCCCAGGTGAATGCCCTAACTACCAGGATATGGATCCACACACTCTTTCTCTGGCCCAATGACCGTTCAAATGGTCTCTCGTCACAGAGCACAGAGATCTGAAACCGGCCAGAGAAATGCCTGGAGATTTCTTCCTCTGGAGGGGGAGTCCCCAGCCAGGGCAATGTCAATGGGTTGTCTGACAGGGACAACAACCGAGTGCTATCATCAGTCCTGAGTGGTGAAGCAAGGTCAACCTAACTCTTAGGTGCAGACCTGCGGCCCATGGTCCATGCAGCAAAGATCTCACTATTTGAACTGAGACAAGAGAAGTTGGTCTGGGAGGTAACAGCAGGCCAGGGAGACAGATGGAGTGCAGAAGGAATGAACAGATTGAGGTGATGCCTGACTGGTACCGTATGAAGTCCATTGCCTTTCTCTCTTTCTCTCTTTTTCTTTCTCTCTGAACTATGTTATTATCTCAAGGGCATTCCTGACAGAATTACTGACTGAGGGATCGTGGGGGAAGAAATGCGTTTGGAAGAGGGATCTGAAGGAGGGGAGAGAGTTTGCCTGAGCTCCAGGACAAGGGATGGCCATTTAGGTGGAGGCTGCCGCATGGCAAAAGTCACTAGTCAGAGAAGGAAACAAAGCCGGCATAGCAGCAGGCAGAACACACTGTCTGAAGAGGAGAGAGATGAGCAGCCAAGTAGACGTCAGGCAGTAAAAGGAGGGGGCAATGGAGTGCTGCTAACATTTAATCTGGGGCTCCCCCAAAGCCATTCCTCATTAGCTTCTGGAGCTGGTAGCAACTGCAGAGGAGACAGATGAGAAATCCTCCTATTTGTTAACCGCCTTGTTACTCGCATGGCTCTAACCTGGGATTTTCATAGGCAGGGGACTGAAAATCCCAGACTGAGAGGCGAAAGGGGAAACAGAGACCCAACATCAGATAGCAGAGCTGGGAACAGAACGCAGCTCTATGGATGCCCAAGCCAGTGCTTGTTTGCAAGGACTATGCGGCCACACATTTTAAATGCATCTTCTAGCCCATTAGTAGGTAGTGTCACTAGGTGACGGCACTTCTGTTAAGAACAAATCCTTGGGAACAGTGCTGTCTCGTTGCTAAAATGGAAGCAGAATGCTGTTAGTTCATGGCATATCACCGTGTTTAACTTGGGCCATTTGAAATGGGGTCGGTGGGTGTGTTGGCAAAAGCAGTACCCCCCGGCTGGGATGCTGAAGAGTTCCTTGGTTATAGTGGATTATACTGGGAAGGGAGAGAGCTGAACTGAAACTCTTCTTCAGTCATTGTCACTGAAATGCAGAGCCAAGTAAAAGGGAAGAGTGGGTGACACGAGGCTGCAGGTTGTCATGTCCTACTGCCTGGATGAGAAGATGCTGGAGATGAGAGGTTTAAAAATCTGTGGAGAAAGCAACTACCAACAGAAGAGCCCCTCCCATAAACAGAGGGGAATCAAACTGCTAGCTTAGGAGTTTTTAAAACAAAATCTAGAGGGATATTATTTAAATTAGGAATGGAGAGGAAGCTGCCAGGGAGAGAAGTCAATCAAAGATGTGCATTAGGAAGGGTGAAGATATCTGATAAGTGGCTGAGCTGCAAACAAAATACATAGTCGACTCTATGATGAAAACAAGATATTCTACTATATGACTGGAGGAGAGTAGCAAATAGAGTGAGCTGCTTCGGAATTGTCCATCACAATGCTTTTTCAACAGGAAATGCAGTTCTGGCTGAATCAACATTTTCCACAGGAATTTCAGCCAAACATTTTCAGGGTTTTTTTTCCTGAGGGAGAATTGGAATGAAATATTTTGTTCTGGATCAGGAGGATTTGAAATGAAAATGTCAGTTTGTCAAACCCATTCAAAGCATTTTATTTCACGGCTGTTGGCCATCAACGAGCATCCAACTGAGCTGCCATGACAATTCATGGGAGCTGTAGTTTAGATGCCTCGCTCCTTCATTCTCCTCTATGGGCTGGGCTCCTGGGTTGGACTACATCTACCATGATGCAATGAGGACTCCCTTCTGGTTGAACCATTAAAAAATACATAGATTCCTAGGCCAGAAGGGACCACTGTGATCATCTAATCTGGCCTCCTGCATAACGCAGGCCATAAAACTTCCCCCAAGTAATTCCTATTTGAATTAGAGCAGATCTTTTAACAAAAATCCCAATCTTGATTTTAAAGTGTCAGTGATGGAGTATCCACCACAACCCTTGATAACTTGGTCCAATGGTGGTTTACCCTCACTGTTAAAAACGTACACCTTCTTTCCATTCTGACTTTGTTCAGCTAAGTTTTCAGCCATTGGATCTTGTTAGCTGTTTCTCTGCGAGATTGAAGAGCCCATTCTGACGGGTTCCACCCAGGGTGCCACCTGGAACTGGGGTACCACTGAACCCTCCTGACTCACCAATCTGGGCTCCCTTTACACTGTATTGCTGTGACGTGCCATCAAGCCCCCTCCAGCACACATACAGATAGGGACACACCCAACTGCAGCTACACACAGATGCTGAAATCAGCTCTGCATGGGAAGGCTCAGCTAAGGCACCTCCCAACTCCTAAGGCACACATTGTGTAAACCCAACATTATACCGTCTTACACTGCACAGAGAACTGTACAGCATAAGTTCATGAAATTCACCCCCTCCCTCAATGTGGAGGAAGATATGCAACAGCTTTATGCCCCCAGTAACATACTAGATAGGTAGGATATGAAATAGCAAATTCTCACCCTGAGTGATAAACTGGCTGGCAGACTCTTAAGACACAAGCTGCCTTGGTTTTGCAGCTTGGGTTTCCCAGAATTTCAAACACAGGTAGGAATCCCTTAGCCTGGGACCATCACTTCCCCCCCGTTCAGTCTTTATTCCTCAGCTGATTCCAGGTGTGGTGTTGTAGGGAGAGTGAGGTACCATCATGATGTCATTTCTCCCCTTTTATATCTTCTTCCCACTTTCTGGAAAGCTCTTTTGCTGTGACCTGGGTCAAACAGTTCCCATTGTGTAGTGCTTTCTCTGAGAGGTTTCTATTGTACACAGTTCCTGGGGTAATCCTTGTGCTTGTGTGCATTTCTTAATCCATTAACATTGTTTGGCCTTTTTACTGTTTGTAACGAGGCGGTCTGGTTCCCCGCCGCCCCAGAGAGGGACGAGCCCCTCTGGACGCCAAAGTGGGCGGAGCCAGTGGAGCTTGCGCCCGACTCCCAGAGGTCAGGGCGCAGGACAGGAAGTACAAAGGCCCAACCCCAGAGCTCACTAGGGGCCCGGCCGCTAGAGAAGCCAGACGCCTGTGGCCTAGTTCCCAGTTGGGAGACTCCTGCAGTTTGCGACTGACCCGAGGACTGGCCAGACCAGCCGAGGCCTGATGCCAACCAGACCCTGGGGAAGCTGTTAATCCTGCCTGTGGCAAGCTACCCAGAGGAGCTGCCAAGCCTACCGCTCACCGAGTACCTTGAGGAGCCCATGGTGCTTGATTCCATGGAGGAGACCGTCCAGACGCAGGTACCTCTAGAGGGGGAGGTAGGAAGCAGCCCGGGGGCAGCCGACCCTAGTCTGGCTGCAATACACCCAGAGCCGATGTCAGTGTGCCGCGGCCAGGATCCCCACTGACAGAGCAGCAGGTCGTCTACCGCTGCTAGGGCCCCGGGCTGGGACACAGTGGAGTGGGTGGGCCTGCTTCCCT
This sequence comes from Terrapene triunguis, assembly GCF_002925995.2. Classification (NCBI taxonomy): domain Eukaryota; kingdom Metazoa; phylum Chordata; order Testudines; family Emydidae; genus Terrapene; species Terrapene triunguis. Next base: position 95,782 of record NW_020693710.1, read on the forward strand.
CCTGCCACCCAGCATGCGGGTCACAGTCTCCCCCTCTCCCAGGGCCTTTGAAGACTGGGCCTAGGCCTCCTGAACTCATTTGGTTGCTCAGCCCCCGCATAAGGACCTAAGCATAGACTCTCTACTGTCCCTCCCTGACCCAGGGCTAGGGCCTGTGTTAAACTGTTTGCTCAGCCCCTGCTTAAGGGCCTGAGCCAAAGAATCTCGACTGCCCCGCCCTGAACTAGGGCCTGGGTCTGCAGAATAGAGCTGTTTGTTGGTCTCTACCATTGCCATGGCATGAAACCCCGTGCCCAGGCTAGTTCCCCCGAAATAACCCGATGGACGTAGCGAGGCGGTCTGGTTCCCCACCGCCCTGGAGAGGGATGAATGCGGCCAAACCCTTCTACACTGTTGTACCTGAAAGTCTGCTTGTGGGTGTTTTCAACCTCACAACATGTTTCAGTAACACATACATAGCCAAACTTCATAACTTCACATATGATGATAACACATACAGTCCAATGAGATATTAATGTCTAGCAGATCAAGACTAAGATCTTATAAGAATGATACCTTATAAGGCATACTTTGTGCAAAACATATCCTAATTACATGACGGTGGTGAATATTGGGGTGCCAGGGTGTTACACCCATTGTTGGGATATGTATATATCTATATATCTCTCTCTATATATAGATATCCATATATCCACATAATGTGTTATAGGCCATCAGGGCCTAGTGTGGATGGAGTGTATTCGACATATGTATGTGCATTGCATGTTGGCAACTGAAGCAAGAACTTAAGATTTCAAGTGGTCAAGGACTATTTGTACAAAACAACTTTGTTATGTCCCTGGGAAATATATGAAGAATCAGCAGATAAAGAAACAACACCAGCTGGACTGCTATAAAAAAAATGTGTAAGAATTGGAGGAAATGGCATGCCTTGGATCATGGTGGCCTGCCTGGAACTGAGTTGTGGGTGAAAGGCCCAAACAACAGAGACAAAAGACTAATGGCATCACAAAGTGGATAATAAATGGAGGCTTCACACATTTGCAATTTGGAGTCTTTCAGCAACCCCAGAGCCCTGTTTAGATATAGATGTGGTCTTTCCACCGGCTCCCCGCATCTCATCTGATCTGACCAAACCTCGACTAGCCATTTGGACTTCATTCTGATCTGCGGACTCTGGTGTAGTATGTTTGGTGTATGAATGTGGAGTGAATGAGGTTTATTTTGTAAGCAATAAAGAGTACTTAGAGTATTACATACCAATACTGTGTCTGGTACCTGACTGCTCCCCCATCCCGTATGGAGAACCCTGCTGCGGGTCTAACACCATTATCAAATACTTGTTCCCTGTGTAGGTTCTTATAGACTGTGATCAAATCACCCATTAACTATATATCTCTTTGTTAAGCTAAATAGATTGAGCTTTTTGAGTCTCTCATTAAGGCAGGTTTTCTAATCCTTTGGTCATTCTTGCGTCTCTTCTTTGACAGTGTGACGGTCCACGCCCCTAAGTTGCGGGTGGCGTGGACTATCCGCCACCATCTGTCAAATAGCCCTTCGGTCCAGGGCAGTATGGCCTAGCGGCCAAAGTCTATGACGTCCCCTTTTCCTCAAGGAGACGCGGCCTAACCGCAGGAGTCTGGAACACAGCCCTCGGCTACGGGGCGGCAGGGCCTGTTGGCCAGAGTCCCAAAAGCAACCCTCGGGTAGAGGGTAGCATGGCCTAGCGGCTGGAGTCCCAAAAGCAACCCTCGGGTGGAGGGTAGCGTGGCCTAGCGGCCGGAGTCCCAAAAGCAACCCTCGGGTGGAGGGTAACGTGTGGCTTTTTCACCAACTCAGCGGGGGGGTTCCGACCGAAACACGCTGA
>NW_020693710.1:97658-126591 GCF_002925995.2 Terrapene triunguis
GAGTCCCAAGAGCAACCCTCGGGTGGAGGGTAGCGTGGCCTAGCGGCCGGAGTCCCAAGAGCAACCCTCGGGTGGAGGGTAGCGTGCGGCTTTTTCACCAACTCAGCGGGGGGGTTCCGACCGAAACACGCTGAGTTTCCCCGGGGGGGGGCGGGAAGTACCACTCTGTCACCCTCCCGGGGTCCCTTCCTACCAGAGTCTCTGCTGGGGTCTCCCAGGAGTCGACGGGTCCTTGGTGCTCGGCGAGTTCAGTCGTCCCCTGGGTCTCCTCTAACCGCCGGGGTGCCGGCAGGCCGTGGACGGCGTCTCTTCCCGGCGCAGCCACTGGCTGTGGCTGGTCCACCGCAAGAGCTTCCCCGGCAGGTCCTTCGCCTACGGGCTCCAGCCCAGAATGAGCTGGTCTCCCTCCCTTTATACTCCTATAGCACTTGGAGCATGCCCAGTCTGCCCAGGGAGGCGGGACTTCCGCTGTCAATCCCTGGGGCTTAACTCCTTCTGGGTTAAGGCGGGGTAGCCTGGCCCCGCCCCCCAGTCCCTGGGGTTTAACTCCTTCTGGGCTAAGGCGGGGTAGCCTGGCCCCACCACACAGTCCCTGGGGCTTAACTCCTTCCGGGCTAAGGCAGGGTAGCCTGGCCCCGCCACAGACCCCTTCCCAATTTATCAACCTCCTTCATGAATTGTGGACACCAGAACTGGACACAGGATTCCAGCAGTGGAAACACCAGTTCCAAATACAGAGTCAAATAACCTCTCTACGCCTAGTTGAGATTCCCCTGTTTGTGCCTTCATTGCAGTAGATCAGATGAGATGTAATCAAGCCAGAGGGTCCAACTCAGAAAGGAAAATGAGAGCATGAGGCACCCACACTACAATGCCCATGAACCACTAAAACAGCCAAGGAGGGAAGTGTTTAATGTCTAACTGAGTTTCAATTTGGTTCAAAAAAACCACCCAAAATGGATCAATCTGAGAATGTTTATTATTGGGGGGAGACAGGTGGAGACATGCCTGTGGAAGAGAACCTAGATCTTCCATCTCCCACTCCTTTGCCTTAACACAAAGACCATCCGTCATTCCCATGCACAGAGTTTCCCATAATGAAATAGCTTTCATTTACCCCCTTGCAGGAGAGCTCCTCTTCAAGCAGAGAAATGGCTAATTGGACAATCGTGGCCAAATTCATCCTTATGGGACTTTCCAATCGCCCAGCCATTTGTTTCTCTCTTTTTGGTGCCTTTCTGTCGATGTACCTGACTGGCAATGGCCTCAACATCCTAGCCATAGGGACCAAGGCTAAGCTGCACAACCCGCTGGACTTCTTCCTCTGCAACTTCTCATGGTTAGACATCTGCTGCCCCACTGCTACCATGCCCAAGATGCTGGAAAACCTCTTGTCAGAGAGCAACATAATTTCCTTCACTGGCTGTATGTTGCAGGTCAACTTCCTGGTGGCTGTAGCAGGGAGGGAGGTTTTCCTTCTGGCGGTGATGGCCTACAACTCGTACGTGGCCGTGTGTAACCCTCTGAGGTACGTGGTCATTAGGAACAAGAGACTCTGCATTCTGATGACAGCTGGGAACATGGGTCACCAGATTCCTCAACTCCCTCCTGCATACAGTGCCTACCTTCACCCTGCCTTTCTGCCACTCCAATGAAGTCAACCAATATTACTGTGACATTCCTCCAGTGCTGGCTTCATCCTGCACTTCCATGTACCTCAGGGAGATGGTGACCCTCGTCGTAGGGGGGATATTCGACGTGGGCGCCTTTCTGGTCACTCTGCTCTCCTACATCCAAACCCTCTGGACCATCCAGTCAGCCGAGGACAAACACATGGCCTTCTCCACTTGCACCTCGCACCTCATGGTGGTACATCAGTTCTACAGCACCACTGTCTTCAGCTACATACGCTGCTCGTCCAGCCGCTCGCTGGATCAGGACCGGCTGGTGGCCATGTTGTATGGAGTCTTCACTCCCATGCTGACCCCCATTACCTAAAGCATGTGGAATGTGGAACTGAAAGGGATTTTGAGGAGAGTGATGGGTCGTAAATGTCAGGAAATAGGCATTTTGGGCGCCTCTGCAGACTCTGTGGTGACCTTCACTGGGGCACTGGTCAGCCTTGGAATGAGATTTTCAGAGCCACCAAAGGCATTTGGATGTGTAGTTCCCATCAAAATGTGTAGCAGCGAACAGCAGAGGCTAACAGAGGGAGTTTCCCTGGGAGCTGTCCGAGAGGAGGTACGCTAAGTGCTGCATTGGGGGGCTGTGTTGGTGAGTATCTGAGTGTCTGTTGCTGGGACAGTTTGTCAGTTTGACCATGTGCTTGATTGCTTGCTTGTTTGTTTGTTTGAAAAGTGTGAATTGGGAGTGCTTTGTTCCAGGTGGGCCTTGAGTGGGCCTGACTGGTATATAAGGGCAGTCAGCAGCGAACCAGCTGAGCGGCGAACAGCAGAGGCTAACAGAGGGAGTTTGCCTGGAGAGAGCTCACTGAGGCTTTCATCTGCAGGTTTCTCTGAGTAGTTCTTGCAACAGCTGAGGAAGCTCTTAAGAGGAAGGTGATATGGAAGGTGAGCGATCAGCTGTTGTAACCTGCACAGGTTGTGCCATGTTTGTCTTTCTTCCACAGGACAGAAGCGACTTTGTCTGTACAAAGTGCAAGCTGGTCTCCATATTGGAAGAGAAGGTTCGAGGTCTGGAAAAACGAGTATCGACTCTGCGTTGCATAAGGGAAAATGAAGATTTCCTGGACAGACGTCAGGAGAAGCTTCTACGGCCACAATGTTCTGAAGATTCAGAGCAGGCGCAGCAGGGACAGACGGATGATGAAGAAGTTTGGCAGCATGTGACCTCCAGAAGGAGAAAGAGGAGCGTCCATGTACCAGCAATGGAGATACAGGTGAGCAATCGTTTCCATGTTCTCTCTACAGGTACTAATGCAGAGAGTGGAGTAGATGACCCATCTGAGGGAAGGGAGCAGAAGGAGACTCCACCGATTGGAAGGCAAAAGATGCACTGTCCTATGGATGGGGGTTCCACGACCACCACTCCCAAGAGGAGGAGGAGGGTGGTGGTGTGGTCGGGGACTCCCTCCTCACGGGGACTGAGTCATCTATCTGCCGCCCCGACCGGGAAAACCGAGAGGTCTGCTGCTTGCCAGGAGCTAGGATACACGATGTGACGGAGAGACTGCCGAGACTCATCAAGCCCTCAGATCGCTACCCCTTCCTGCTTCTCCACGTGGGCACCAATGATACTGCCAAGAATGACCTTGAGCGGATCACTGCAGACTACGTGGCTCTGGGAAGAAGGATAAAGGAGTTTGAGGCGCAAGTGGTGTTCTCGTCCATCCTCCCTGTGCAAGGAAAAGGCCTGGGTAGAGACCGTCGAATCGTGGAAGTCAACGAATGGCTACGCAGGTGGTGTCGGAGAGAAGGCTTTGGATTCTTCGACCATGGGATGGTGTTCCAAGAAGGAGGAGTGCTGGGCAGGGACGGGCTCCACCTAACGAAGAGAGGGACGAGCATCTTCGCCAGCAGGCTGGCTAACCTAGTGAGGAGGGCTTTAAACTAGGTTCACCGGGGGAAGGAGACCAAAGCCCTGAGGTAAGTGGGGAAATGGGATCCTGGGAGGAAGCACAAGCAGGAGAGCGCAAGAGGGGAGGACTCCTGTCTCATACTGAGAAAGAGGGATGATCAGTGAGTTATCTTAAGTGCCTATACACAAATGCAAGAAGCCTGGGAAACAAGCAGGGAGAACTGGAAGTCCTGGCACAGTCAGGGAACTATGATGCGATTGGAATAACAGAGACTTGGTGGGATAACTCACATGACTGGAGTACTATCATGGATGGATATAAACTGTTCAGGAAGGACAGGCAGGGCAGAAAAGGTGGGGGAGTTGCATTGTATGTAAGAGAGGAGTATGACTGCTCAGAGTTCCGGTATGAAACTGCAGAAAAACCTGAGTGTCTCTGGATGAAGTTGAGAAGTGTGAGCAACAAGGGTGATGTCGTGGTCGGAGTCTGCTATAGACCACCAGACCAGGGGGATGAGGTGGACGAGGCTTTCTTCTGGCAACTAGCAGAAGTTGCTAGATCGCAGGCCCTGGTTCTCATGGGAGACTTTAATCACCCTGATATCTGCTGGGAGAGCAATACAGCGGTGCACAGACAATCCAGGAAGTTTTTGGAAAGTGTAGGGGACAATTTCCTGGTGCAAGTGCTGGAGGAACCAACTAGGGGCAGAGCTTTTCTTGACCTGCTGCTCACAAACAGGGAAGAATTAGTAGGGGAAGCAAAAGTGGATGGGAACCTGGGAGGCAGTGACCATGAGATGGTCGAGTTCAGGATCCTGACACAAGGAAGAAAGGAGAGCAGCAGAATACGGACCCTGGACTTCAGAAAAGCAGACATTGACTCCCTCAGGGAACAGATGGGCAGGATCCCCTGGGAGAATAACATAAAGGGGAAAGGGGTCCAGGAGAGCTGGCTGTATTTTAAAGAATCCTTATTGCGGTTGCAGGAACAAACCATCCCGATGTGTAGAAAGAATAGTAAATATGGCAGGCGACCAGCTTGGCTAAACAGTGAAATCCTTGCTGATCTTAAACGCAAAGAAGAAGCTTACAAGAAGTGGAAGATTGGACAAATGACCAGGTAGGAGTATAAAAATATTGCTCAGGCATGCAGGAGTGAAATCAGGAAGGCCAAATCACACTTGGAGTTGCAGCTAGCAAGAGATGTTAAGAGTAACAAGAAGGGTTTCTTCAGGTATGTTAGCAACAAGAAGAAAGTCAAGGAAAGTGTGGGCCCCTTACTGAATGAGGGAGGCAACCTAGTGACCGAGGATGTGGAAAAAGCTAATGTACTCAATGATTTTTTTGCCTCTGTCTTCACAAACAAGGTCAGCTCCCAGACTGCTGCACTGGGCAGCACAATATGGGGAGAAGGTGACCAGCCCTCTGTGGAGAAAGAAGTGGTTCGGGACTATTTAGAAAAACTGGACATGCACAAGTCCATGGGGCCGGATGCGCTGCATCCGAGGGTGCTAAAGGAGTTGGCGGATGAGATTGCAGAGCCATTAGCCATTATTTTTGAAAACTCATGGCGATCGGGGAAGGTCCCGGATGACTGGAAAAAGGCTAATGTAGTGCCCATCTTTAAAAAAGGGAAGAAGGAGGATCCGGGGAACTACAGGCCAGTCAGCCTCACCTCAGTCCCTGGAAAAATCATGGAGCAGGTCCTCAAGGAATCAATTATGAAACACTTAGAGGAGAGGAAAGTGATCAGGAACAGTCAGCATGGATTCACCAAGGGGAAGTCGTGCCTGACTAACCTAATTGCCTTCTATGATGAGATAACTGGCTCTGTGGATGAGGGGAAAGCAGTGGATGTGTTATTCCTTGACTTTACCAAAGCTTTTGATACGGTCTCCCACAGTATTCTTGCTGCCAAGTTAAAGAAGTATGGGCTGGATGAATGGACTGTAAGGTGGATAGAAAGCTGGCTAGATCGTCGGGCTCAACGGGTAGTGATCAATGGCTCCATGTCTAGTTGGCAGCCAGTTTCAAGCGGAGTGCCCCAAGGGTCGGTCCTGGGGCCGGTTTTGTTTAATATCTTTATTAATGATCTGGAGGATGGTGTGGACTGCACTCTCAGCAAGTTTGCCGATGACACTAAACTAGGAGGCGTGGTAGATACACTAGAGGGTAGGGATCGGATACAGAGGGACCTAGACAAATTAGAGGATTGGGCCAAAAGAAACCTGATGAGGTTCAACAAGGACAAGTGCAGAGTCCTGCACTTAGGACGGAAGAATCCCATGCTCAGCTACAGACTAGGGACCGAATGGCTAGGTAGCAGTTCTGCAGAAAAGGACCTAGGGGTCACAGTGGACGAGAAGCTGGATATGAGTCAACAGTGTGCTCTTGTTGCCAAGAAGGCTAACGGCATTTTGGGCTGTATAAGTAGGGGCATTGCCAGCAGATCGAGGGACGTGATCGTTCCCCTTTATTCGACATTGGTGAGGCCTCATCTGGAGTACTGTGTCCAGTTTTGGGCCCCACACTACAAGAAGGATGTGGAAAAATTGGAAAGAGTCCAGCGGAGGGCAACAAAAATGATTAGGGGTCTGGAGCGCATGACTTATGAGGAGAGGCTGAGGGAACTGGGATTGTTTAGTCTCTAGAAGAGAAGAATGAGGAGGGATTTGATAGCAGCCTTCAACTACCTGAAGGGGGGTTCCAAAGAGGATGGAACTCGGCTGTTCTCAATGGTGGCAGATGACAGAACAAGGAGCAATGGTCTCAAGTTGCAGTGGGGGAGGTCTAGGTTGGATATTAGGAAACACTATTTCACTAGGAGGGTGGTGAAGCACTGGAATGCGTTACCTAGGGAGGTGGTGGAGTCTCGTTCCTTGGAGGTTTTTAAGGCCCGGCTTGACAAAGCCCTGGCTGGGATGATTTAGTTGGGAATTGGTCCTGCTTTGAGCAGGGGGTTGGACTAGATGATCTCCTGAGGTCCCTTCCAACCCTGATATTCTATGATTCTATGATTCAAATGCGATGGAAATTTTGCCTGCAAATCCCTTGGGTAACTCTGAAAATCTCAGCTTGGGGGTCCCAAGTCCACTGATGTCACAGGGCTAGATTCTGGACTTCTCACTCAGGGCCTGATTCTGCGAACCCTATGAGGCCTGGTTCCCCACTGTGCTACTCCGGGTTTATGTCTATATGACTCCACTGAATATGGATGGAGTTACACAGCACAAAGTGGAACAAAGCAGTGGTAATTTAGGCCCACTAGATAATGACTTACAGCTGTGATTTTCAAAGGGGTCTAGAGGAATTAGGTGACCAACCCCATAAAGTTTTAATGGGAATTGGATTCCTGACTCCCTTTGGCCCATTTGAAAATCCAAGCCTCACTAAACAAATGGTCCCATAGATTTCAATTGCACTTTGGAGAGCAAGGACCTCATCCTGCATTTTAACTTCAATGGGGCACCAAGCATGGGGCAGGATTCCACCCTAGCAGAACAACTGGTGGGATCTGCCACACTCCCCAGTCTGAATAAGGGTGGTAGAAAACGGGTTGTCAGTTTGAGCCAAGTCCTTATTCCAGCAGAGCGTTGACTTTCATGAGCGTTGATTGAGTCAAACATCTTGTGATTAGTTCTCATTAGTTTTGAACCTTGATTAGTAACTTCACAGTAAATCAAAGTATGTTTTTTTTTAATTAACAATATGTAAAAAGTCATGGCAACAATAGATCAGTCATTTTAATTTCCTACATATGGGTCAGGGAGGTACTTTCAGTTTAAATGGTGCCTTGGGTTAAGCGCTGTTAACTGGTTGAAGGTACTTTTGGTCAATAATGTCTATTGGGCTTTTGGAATTCATGAGATAATATATGAGAACCTAATTCTCTACAGTAGAGCTGGCCAAAAAATGTCCAACAAAAAAATTTGCATTGGAAAATTACGGTTTAATCAATTTTTTGTTTTACTTTTTTATTTACAGAAATATTTCATTGAAATTGTTCCTTTTCCAGACTTTCAACACCATTTTTTCTTCTGGAAAGAAAACCTGAACATTTGTTGTTATTTCTGAAATTATTTGTTTCAAAATTGTGGGATGTTCTGCACTTCCTGTCTGTTTTCCAACTTGCAAAAGTTACTTAAGTTAAGCATCAGAGGGTCCTGTGGCACCTTTAAGACTAACAGAAGTATTGGGAGCATAAGCTTTCGTGGGTAAGAACCTCACTTCTTCAGATGCAAGTTAAGTTAAGCATGTAAGTAGTATTTTTCACTTTTCCAACCTGGAAAATTTTGGAAAATGGTAAAGTGTGAGAGAGAGGGTGACACAAAATCTTTCCCACATTTTCAACATTTCTCACACTGGAGTTTCCTGGTGGAATTTGTCAAATGGGAATTTTTCCTGTAAAAATTGTCATGGGAAAAAATCCTACTTTTCCAATGAACTGTAATAATCACAAGTGTAGAGCCTGGTGTACATTGTCCTGTGACATCAGTAGAGTGCCACTGATTTACACCAGTTGAAGATTTGGCCCACTGTGCTTCATATCTGCTTGTCAACGAGATGTTTTTGCTTTAACATAAAGTCCAAAATTCTGCCTATTGACACACAACTTCAATATATTTGATCACTTAGAAAACAAAATTACAAAAATAAAGAAAATGATGTGGCTTGTCTTCCTTTCGGTGTTTTAAATGGTGTTCATTTTGCAAATAATTGCATCTCTGCAGTGCCTTCCATTGAAAGCTCTCAGATCCATTTCTACAGACATTAGTGAATTAAACTTTCCAGGGCTCCTCTGATATACACAATGGAGCTGGTCAGAAAATGGGGATGGAATATTACGAAAGTGTTCATGAGTTCCACCCTCAGGCTGTTTTTCCTCCAGACTTCATTTGACCGCTATTTTCCAACCATCTCTATTACCCCTTAGTGTAATGTAAAGATGTGACTATGAAGAACATTCTACACATGGATAATTAACTGAGTCAGATAAACCAGTTTATTGGGGCTGGTCAAAAATTTTCCATCAAAACTTCTTCCAAACAACTGGAGTTTGATTAAATAAAATTTGTCATGGAAAGTACATTCTTCCCTTGCAAATTATTGATTTTTCATCAGAAAACTGAAACCCTCAAAACAAAAACAAAAATTGTAGAGGGTGGCAGTTTTTGTTTGAAAATGTTTTAGTTTTCAGCAGTTTTGGGCCAAAAATTGTTCCATTTTCAGCTGAAAGTTTTTAGATTTGTGATTGCTGAAAATTGAAAAATAATTGATTTGGTCAAAAAGTCAAAATTTTCCCAAAACAAAAACATGTTCTGACCAGCTGTACAGATTGTTTGTTTGTCAAAACCTGTGTGACATGGTGAGGAATGAGAGGTTGATACTGAGTGATTCTTCTGTATTTCCAAAGTCTCATAGATGATATTCAAGTATTTTCTTCTGTTGTTCCATCCCTTGCATGCAGAAGACTGAGATTTTTCAGAGGCCCCTGTAAGATTTGGATGATTCCCATCAGTTTTGAGAACTGGGCTTCCAAATTCCTAACGCAACTTCAAGAATTTCAATCATTGGCTTCTCCACAAACTGAGTCTACAGTTAACATGGTACCCCTTTTGTGTGTAGAAAAGGCCTTCTCCACCCAGGAATTTGCACCCATTTAACTGAATCAGGGCTTGTCTACATGGAGAGTTGTACTGGATTGGAAATTTAATCTGATTTATTTCAAGCAGCCCAACCCCAATTATGGACACACTTGTTTTCTTTTAAGAATAGCTTGTTTGGGTTTAGTTTAAATCAATTAGGAACAAATTTGAGCTAAAAAAAAAAGGAAAGGGCTCAGAAAAGGGCTATGAGAATATTTCAAGGCCCGGAAAACCTGCCTTTGAGTGAGATATTTAAGAAGCTCCATCTATTTAGTTTATCCAAGGGAAGATTAAGAGTAGAAGTGATCCAGAATTTTTCTGCAAAACATTTTTCCAGTCATAAAATGCCAACTCGTCAAAATCAAAACTTTTCACTGAAAGTTATCCCAGTTCTGCTAATGTTTCTCACACAGAAACAAGAGCCTAGAATAGCCAATAGTGGATGTTGCTTCAAGTTCTTACTATCAGGCAATTTTTTTTACCAATGAGCATACTTAATTATTGGAACCATTTATCTAGCGATGTGGTGAATTCTCCATTGCTTGGAGTCTTTACATCAAGCCTGATTTCTTGTCATTGCCCTGTGTTCTGCGGGAGGTTCAGAGTTGATTTACTAATGGGCCCTTCTTCCCTTACAATTTATGAATGAGCCACTCATGCCCTGCAATAAGTGTGTCCACGCTGGAGTTTGCACCCGTCAGACTAAACCAGTTTAATTAAAATGCTGAGAAGGCCTCAGTTTAAAAACAACAATTGAAGTTAAACCCAGGGCTATTTCTGTGTGTGGATAAGGCTTGGAAAACAGAGAGAACATGCAAGCGCTTAAAAAACATTTGACGTCAATACAACTTTCCAATACAACTTTCCAGTTCCCATGAGATGTAAAGCTGATTTAATGAGTCCATCTGAGATCCAGAGCTCTGAGCAATTTAAGGACTCTGTCCCCAAATGCCGTGATTTCATGTATAAAGAGCATACTCTGCAAACTGCACGTGTGGTCATAACAAGATCCATCTGCATGCCCGCATGTTAGACTTCTATCTCTCCCACAGGCAGTAGGTTTGGTAACAGTAGCCTCCAATAGCTCTGGAATACGTTTTGGTTCTACCTGGAACTAGCTCTGATTTCAATCGGATCTGTTTGTTCAATGAAATTAGATCTCATTAAAAGATTGGCTACTGGTATTCATTCCTGAATTGTTCTCTTGTTCGTTTATTTTTCTATTTTCAGGTAAATTAGGAGAGGAAACTGATGCAATGATGCCAATACCCTGAACCCTGCCCAGGACTGATCGGGTAAGTGCATGCTATTTGTATTCTATTGCACCATGTAAGATGTGCCAGAAGGAAATTATGGCAAAAGAGACTATTCTGCAATTTTTGCCATTTTCCAAAGTGACCCTATAATTTTGGGTTCCTTGCATTTTGAGTGCCCAACTTTACACACGGGCAAAGCGCAGTAACTCCATTGCTTTCTTTGTAGAATCTGACCTGAGAATTGTCTAAGTGAGGAACCAATGAAAAATCTGAATCTATAGGCAATTTACTAAATTGTAACAGACTCTACTTCTGACCTTCATTTCACCAGGTTTACATGAGTATAACTTCATTCTTGGTTGCTGCAGCGCCTTCCTCTCTGACCTCCTAGACACGCACACTAACCCCCTAAACTCCTCTTTCTTTTGCATCACGTTGGTCATGTAATCCCCCTATGAGTCCTTCCCTTGGCTTTCCAGCCAATATTGTATCGTATTGAAGCTTCTTGTCACTGCCTTCAAAGCTCTACATAGCTGTGCCCCTCCTTCGTGATCTTCTTTGTCTAGCCTCCCAGCCTCACCCACCCTCTGGCTGGATTCTCACCCGGTCACCTTCCTGCCACGTTCCATGCAGCCACCTATTCATAGTCCAGCCTCCCAGAGCTCTTCCAACCCTCTTCACATGTGAGTCCCTCTTCAACCCCCAGCTCTGCCTCTCTGTGTTTGCTGAATCTTGTTGCTATAGCTACATACATGAGTGCAAATTGTATGTGTGCTGCCTCTGGTTATTCCTCTTCACCTCACCTCTGTCTACTTGCCTGTCCTTAAATTGGAAGTTACTCCAAGCAGGAATTGTCCTTCTGAGGTGTTTGGAGAGTGCCTAACACACAGTGGGGAATACTTTTCTTAGCATATATGTAATAATGTACATTTTTATATATTATAACATATATTATCATGTTCCAGTTGTTACAGTAATTATTGTAACAACAATGGACTTTGAAGGAGTTACTCCTGTGGCTAAATCCTCAGCTGGTGTAGAACAGCATAACTCCATATACTATACAAGACCTACACTGATTTATACCAGCTATGGACCCACCCCTGCTATCTACCTGCCTCTCTCTATCTATCATACCACAGCCTTCAGTGTCTGTACAGCTACATTGGTGTGATATCAAAATCAGGCCCAGAACACTTTCTTGTATACTATATTTTCCAGAGAAAAATAGTCCAGTCCTATTCATATTGAAGTCAATGGGAGTTTTGTAATGGACACCAGTGAGAGCAGTATAGAGTCTAAATATTGATTAATTACAAAGACTAAGAAAGGTTGTTTCTTGTACTTCTTGATTCAAGTTGCTGGGGGGAGGACGGACAGAAATCTGTCAATCTTGGGATAACATTAAATAGAACAAGGTTCCTTCACTCTCCTCACAGTCGTAGTGTTTCACAGTAATTTCCATTTTATCTACATTGTCTAGGTATAATGTCCCTGATTCTCTGCTGCCTTGCACCTTGTGTCATCATTAACCTTTGCACAAATGGAGTGTACCAAATAATTGCTGAGGGCTGCTATTTCCAATGTGCTTATCTGAACCTCTAGGCTCCTAAATGCCTTTGAAAATCTGGCCTTTCAGTTCTTTGGAACGTTTCACCCCCTCTCTAGACACCCAAGGAGAACACAAACTTCAAGTACAATTGTCTCTGATCCAGCTGTATTTTTTCTCAGATTTAGAATCCACATCATCCCTCCACCAGCTTTGGATGCTGCACCACGGTCTCACCCAGACCAGATTTTCCACCAAATGCCTTCTAATTGACAGGTAAGTGTTGATAAGAGCATAAGAATGGCCACACTGGCTCAGACAAATGGTCTAGCTAGCCCAGTATCCTGTCTTCCGACAGTGGCCAATGCCAGGTGCCCCGGAGGGAATGAACAGAACAGGTAATCATCAAGTGATCCGCTGCACATTGAGTGGATGTTGTCAGAGAACTATCCACAATGACTCCAAGATCTCTTTCTTGAGTGGTGACAGCTAATTTAGACCCCATCATTTTATATGTATAGTTGGGATTATGTTTTCCAATGTGCATGACTTTGCATTTATCAATATTGAATTTCATCTGCCATTTTGTTGCCCAGTCACCCAGTTTTGTGAGATCCCTTTGTAACTCTTCACAGTCAGACTTAACTATCTTGAGTAGTTTTGTGTTGTCTGCAAATTTTACCCCTTTTTCCAGATCGTTTATGCATATGTTGAGCAGCACTGGTCCCAGTACAGACCTCCCTGAGCATTTCACAGTCACTATCACCATCCTGGTCAGGTGGTCAGTAATATATCCCTACTTCTATATTCTTATTATTCAAACATGGAATTACTATCCATAGAGATTCTATGGTACAGTTTGGTTCATTTAAGATTTGTACTTCATTTGATTCTATGCTTTGTTTCACATATAGTGCCCCTCCCCCACCAGCGTGACCTGTTCTGTCCTTCCAATATATTTTGTACTCTGGTATTACTGTGTCCCATTGATTATCTTCATTCCACTAAGTTTCTGTGATGCCTATTATATCAAGATCCTTATTTAATACAAGGCATTCTAGTTCACCAATCTTATTATTTAGACTTCTAGCATTTGATAGAGGTATGTTTGACTGGAGTGTTTCAGGAAATGAAATGGTTTTCAGAGGAAATGAAGTGAGTTAGGCATCCAAATCCCATTGGTCTGGATGTCTGAATCCCTTAGGCTTAATTTATCCAGCTTCCCCACTAGCATATTTCTTCTTTATTTTATTTTATTTTATTTTAAAGAAAATTACAAGGAAGTAAGTGTTACATGCAGAGCACCTGCGGTGATGGAAAGGGGCAGGAAAAGCTAAACTAATTTGTCCTTGTGATCGTCATACATTCATCAATTTTTATGGCCAGCTGGGACCATGAGGATTTTCTAGTCCGACGTCCTCCATTGCACAGATTTGGTGTAAAACGACGTGGCTCCGGTTACAGTACAATGGAGCTGGGGTGATTTTCACCAGCTCCGGCTCTTGCCCTGTGTTTGATGCTGATGTTTCTCTGTTATTTATTTATTTATTTTGATGGGTACAAAAATAGAAAGTCCTGGGTGCCCAGACACAAACCTGTGCCATGCAGCCCACCATCTTCAGCCAGGAATTCTGAGTTGCTCTTGGATGTCGCTCTGGATTCTCACCCCTCTTCCCAAAGCTTTAGGGATCAAGGGATCAGATCAAAGATTTTGATAACACTTTCTCTCCTTGTCTCCTCCTGTTCACTTCTTAATTCCAACACCGCAACTGGAAAGTCACTTGGAATCACTCTCTCTGTCACCTCTTTCACTCTTCCAATACTTCTTAACTGTAAAGCTGTGTCCCCCCACTTGAGTAGGCTGTACCCTAGAGGCACTGAAATGCTAAAAACAGTAACAATTTCAATTCGGTCAGACTTCATCAGCACGGAACAGAGCTTCATCTTTCTTGCTTCATTTGTGGTGTGAAAAGGGGTCATTTAAAAATAGTTCCTTTGCAGAGCTGAACTAAATTTAGGTACAAGGGGCCAGGATTTTTTTAATGCTTTTAGGCTCCTAAAGATGCAGATGAGGTGCCTACTGAATTTTTTCAAATGCATTTAGGCACCTAACTCCACTTGATTACAATGGGAGTTAGGCACTTAAACTGCTTTGGTGTCATTGCCAATCCCACTAAGCAACTATCTCCATCTTTAGGTGCCTAAATACCTTTGGAACTCTGGCCCCAGATTTTTTATTTAAAATAAGGAGAATTATTGACAGTTCACATTATGTTCTTGCACAAATATTAAGAGTGGTTGGCGACTAATAAAAAGGTCTGGGGACCCAGCAGAACTGAGTCAGTGTAGATCATAATGCTCAGTGAGTTACAGGTGAGGTTTTTGTAGTTTAATGGGAGTTGTATGTCAAACTCCTACATGCCCACAGCATGTAAATATAGAGGTGGGAATATTCAAAGTGCACTAATAGACTTGGATGCTCAATTAATGGGAACTTGGCATCCAAGTACCCTGGGCAGCTTTGGAAAATCTCATCCACTGATCTGTGACAGTTCCATGGGTGATTGTTCCTCTCATTTTGTTCCATTTGGCCCATCTTTCCTTGAATAGCTCCATGACTAATTTGATACGGGTAGTAATTTCTCTCAGTTTGTCAGTGGTGATCAACCTTCTTCCAGTTGATGAGGTTTGGTTTTACAACCACAGTGATGAAAGCCATTCATTGACATAGGACTGCATTATAAAGGCTGGGTTTAGTCCCCGAATTGTTCTGGTTTATTGTCTTTTGTGCTTGAATGGTGCACTGTGCTTTCTCTAGACACTGCGCACATGGCAGATGTTGAGAGGGGAAACCAAAGCGACGTTACAGAATTCATCCTCCGCGGATTCCGGATCCTCTACCCATTCCAAATAGGTCCCTTTGTGCTGGTTCTGCTAACGTACTTCACCACCGTGGCTGGGAACACCCTGATCATTGTCACTATTCTGATTGACCGAGGCCTTCACACCCCCATGTATTTCTTCCTGGGGAACTTGTCCTTCTTGGATATCTGGTACACGTCCAACATCGTCCCCAAAATGCTGCAAGGTTTCCTGGCTGAGAAGGGTGTGGTGATCTCCTTCAGTGGCTGTGTCATGCAGCTTTATATCTTTGGCTCCCAGGCAGCCACCGAGATCCTCCTGCTAACGGTGATGGCCTACGATCGCTACTTGGCAATATGCAACCCGCTGCGTTACACGGCCCTCATGAATGCGAGGGTGTGCGTTGAGCTGGCTTCCTGCTCTTGGCTGGGTGGCTTCCTCTTCAACCCGGTGATAATGGCCTGGATTTACAGGCTACGTTTCTGTGGCCCTAATGAAATTGACCATTTCTTCTGTGACTTCATGCCCCTGGTCAAGCTGTCGTGCAGTGACACCCACCTGATCACCTTAGCAGCATTCTTACTCTCCTCTACAGCCACCCTGATCCCCTTCCTGCTAACCCTGACCTCCTACGCATTCATCATCATGGCAATAGTAAAAAACCCTTCCAGCACTGGGAGGCGGAAGGCCTTCTCCACCTGCACCTCCCACCTTATCGTGGTCAGCACTTTCTATGGGGCTCTGGCCATGGTCTACATGGTGCCGACGGCCAGTGCAGCCATCAACCTAAACAAAATATTCTCCCTTCTCTACAGCCTGGTCACCCCATTGCTCAACCCCCTGGTCTACTCCCTGAGAAACAAGGATGTGAATGATGCCCTGAGGACAATGGCCACTAGACTGTTGGATTTTCGAAGGAGATAGAGCCAAAAAGGGAGCGTGAGGGATTTAAAAATGAAAACTACAGTAGAACCTCAGAGTTATGAATCCCTCGGGAATGGAGATTGTTCGTAACTCTGACATGTTCGTAACTCTGAACACAACATTATGGTTGTTCTTTCAAAAGTTTACAACTGAACGTCGACTTAATACAGCTTGGAAACTTTACTGTGCAGAAGAAAAATGCTGCTTTCCCTTTAATTTTTTTAGTAGTTTATGTTTAACACAGCTCTGTACTGTGTTTGCTTTTCTTTCCCCTCTGCTGCTGCCTGATGGTGTACTTTCCGTTCTAAACAAGGTGTGTAGTTGACCGGTCAGTTCCTAACTCTGAAGTTCTATTGTCCTGGGCCGCATTCCCACCTGGTGTAAACTGACATAACCCCATTTGAATCAGTGGATCTGTGCAAGTTAGTACTAGCTGCAGAGCTGGTCCATGCCCCTCCCCTCCCACCCCCCCAGATTTAACAGATAAGACAATCCCATGTTGTATTCCAGCTGCATCCTTAGCATAGAATCTTTGTCCAGGAGTTACTGGTCTACATCCGCCCAGTGCCTATCACTCCACATGCTGCATTTGCCCTCCGTGGACTGCAGTAACCTAGGGTTTGCTGTCCATCAGGACAAGGGATGATTATGGGGCAGATTTGTAAAGGTGTTTAGGTGCCTGAGGATTCAGGTAAGACACCTAGTGGGTTTTTTCAGAATAGCATCTGTTGATTTCAATGGGAGTTAGACACCTCGATGTTAGAGGGCTTTCCCTCAACCCTCCCACTTCCCTGGTTCTTGTCACGCAGACAGCAAGCAGCAAAAGACCAGAAGTCCAAAGCGCAGACAAAGCAATGTTTATGGGGATTAGTTTCCAAGCAAGCATATTCCGAAGCCCTTCACACCAGTCGGGCTTATCTCTATATGCCGATAGAGTCTGTTTCCCAGTGTTCCCTTCCAAGCTCATACGCCGCAGAGCGTTTACCCCACATCCCCCTTCCCGGCTCCGGCGCCGCAGAACGTTCACCCCGCGTCCCCCTTCCTGGCTCCGGCACCGCAGAACGTTCACCCTGCGTCCCCCTTCCTGGCTCCGACACCGCAGAGCATTCACCCCGCGTCCCCCTTCCCGGCTCCGATGCCGCAGAGCGTTTACCCCGCGTCCCCTTGCCCGGCTCTGATGCCACAGAATGTTTACCCCAGATCCTCCTTCCCGGCTCTGACACCGCAGAGTCTTGCCTGTGTCCCTGGTCCCTGGTCCTTATTCTCTTCCTCCTCAGCAAACATGATTCCAATTTCCCTTCCATTTCCTGTTTGACCCCAGTTTATATAGTAATATTCTCAGCTATATCTTAACCAATTATTTTACTGAAATTTAACTAACCAATTCTAACATATTGTAACATAATTCTCTAACCAATTATATACAACTACCCTAATTAACTTACACCTAGCAAAATTAATTATACAGCAAACAGAAACAAATAGAGAACTAGACAGATTAACAACAGAAAAGTCGGGGCCATAAAGATAAAACAATACAGAAATGAGGGTTTCACAACCACAACCACTGATAAGTGATTTCTTGCCAGACAGGATGCTATCTTAAGATCTGTTTCTTTATCTGGTGGTGATGGGCACTATCAGGACAGGATCATCTTCCTAACAGCCCAATACCACCTTATTTCAATGTGACTGGTTTGGGATGTGAGGATGTGACCATACGCTTCCCAGGTTATGGCTGCCTCTGCTGGTTAGCCAAAGGCCTTGGCCTAAAAACAAGGCCTCAGACTGTCCTAGTGAGAGAAGGCCCGTACACAGGCGGAGTGTGATTTTGATTCTTTGTTTTATACCCCTGTAACTAGCTAAATGATAAAAATACATCTAAGTTCTTAAAGTATAGGCCTTTACAGGCAGGCCTGACTATCTATATTCTAACACTCCACCCCTTTCTTTTTCTTTTGGGATCCTCCTGCCCAGGTATCCCTGGAAAAGCATAGGACATATGGCGACACATTTCCTGATAGGGCCAGGCATTAAGGTGGAATGTGTCGATGCTCCATCTGTCCCACTGCCCCTTGTGCAGTAGAATGTCCTTCACCTTCTCTTGTACAGGCATACTACACCTATTCTGATTAGTGTTCCAGACTTCCCATTATAGTGGGCCCAAGAAGGTCTAGTGCAATGGGAGGAGGGCCTATTACATTACTTATATGTGACAATTAGTGGTTGTGCCTTGTTGGTCTGTGCACCCCTTAACCACCGTAGTATACATTGCAAAATTAGCATACTTAACAATAGGCCAATAGTCACAATAATCCACAGTAATATTGTCAGCCCTGACCATCGTAATATAGTCCAACATCCGAGCCACCACCATAAACACTGCTTCTCCTCCTTTGACAGGGTTAAAACCCTGTTAACGCCATCCCAAAGTGTATATTTTAAATGTATCCAATTGTTGGCAGTTGTAGGGAGCTGCCCCTGCAGGTTTCGTATGCTTTTGTCCATATCATGAGTCCACTGAATATTCACAGAAAAATGGGGTATTGGCCAAACCAGCTCGACCACTTGGTATGGAATTGGGTAGTATGCACTAATTCGATTGTTCACAGCAATGAGTTCCACAGATCCATTCGTGCACCGAAGTCCCAATGGCAGTGTATAAATATGCATAATTGTGCCAGATGCTGGTGCACTTGTGTCCCCAAGTGTTGTGTACATTCCCAAACACCCCATGACCCTAATGGACCCCATTTGCAACAGGCCATTAATTCTGCCCCTCCATGGCCATTGAGGAGGGACACATTCAAATATTTTCTCTGGACGAACAATTACTTAACTGAATTATTGTCCATTTTACACTATTCCATCCTCCCCATCTATCTCCCCATGGTTCCCAGTGAGCTCCTCCCTTTCTCATTATTCCCATAGGGCTCATGGGGACCACCTTAGTAGCTGTTCCATTCCAAGGTACGACATTACACAAGTGCTAGCCCCAGAGTTGAGCATTTTGTATTTCCATACACACCTCCCCCTCCCAAGTTAGCCTTTTGAAGCCATCCTCCACCCATGTCACGAGGTTTCCTGTCCATTGAGTTAGCCGCAGGTTCACTTTTGCCACCCTTTTCCATCCCATTGCGATTGCAGACAGCTTTTGTGCCAGTAGCTCATTGATTTGCTGCTGCAATTTCACATTTTGGCTTATCAGTTACTTTAATTACCCACTGATCCCTCAGATTTCATACACCCAACCCTGTGTTTCCTGCTGCCCACAAACCCCTTTTCCAGCGATGATTCCATGTATGTCCCCTCACCCCCCAATTAAATTGTTGCTTCATTCCTTCTATGTATGTACTGCAGTTGGGGTGTACCCGGTCCACCCACCATTCTCTGGGGTGTACCACCCATGTTATGGACTGGAAAGACACGTTGAAAAGCACTGGTTGGGCCCGCTCCTACAGTGGCTCCCACACATTCACTCATCAGGAAGTATTTCTGGTTCCAGGCCACAGCCAGCTTAGATCAGGATTCTTCCAGTTGGCATCCATATTACCTGCAGGGTTACATTGGCCTGCTAAACCCAGGGTTGTGAGTTCAATCCTTGAGGGGGCCATTTAGGGATCTGGGGCAAAAATCTGTCTGGGGATTGGTCCTGCTTTGAGCAGGGGATTGGACTAGATGACCTCCTGAGGTCCCTTCCAACTCTGATATTCTATGATTCTGCAAAGCAGTTAAATTGTCATACCCAGTATCACAGGGGAGACTGTATGCCCAGTGTCATGTGTACATAACAACTGCATGTCCAGGGATTTTCCTCTGTGGAGGTACCATTATGATTACACATGGTAACATCACACCCTAACTGTGGGACCCCATAATCCAAACACCCCAGAAGACCAGAGGGTTATTTGATTTTTGGGCCCTCCGTGACAAACCTCATGTCCAGAGGACTGTGTTTCCCACAGTCATTGCTGTCCATCAGGACAAGAGATGATCATGGGGTAGATTTGTAAAGGTGTTTAGGTGCCTGAGGATTCAGGTAAGAAACCTAGTGGAGTTTTTCAGAATAGTATCTGTTGATTTCAATGGGAGTTAGACACCTAGGCACATTTGAAAATCCCATAGTGTGTCCACACAGGGAGAGTTAGAATCATAGAAATGCCAGGTTGGAAGGGACCTCAACAGGTCATCAAGTCCTACCCCCTGTGCTGAAGCAACACCAACAAAACCTAGGTCAACCGCAAGAGGCATCTGTCCAGCCTGTTCTTAAAAACCTCCAATGACAGGACTCCAAAGCCTGCCTTGGCTTCAATCATTTTTGTTGCTCTCCTCTGAACTCTCACCAATTTGTCCACATCTTTCCTTAAGTGTGGCATCCAGAATGGGACACAGTACTGCAGCTGAGACCTCCCCAATGCGGAGTAGAGCAGAACGATGACTTCCCATGTCTTCCATACGATGATCCTGTTAACACACCCTAGAATGAGATTACCCTTTTTCGCATCTGCATCACATTCTTGATTCATGTTCCATTTGTGACCCATGGGAACCTCCAGATCCTTGTCTGCAGTGCTGCCCCCAGCCAGTGATTCCCCAGTTATAGCTGGTCTTGACTAACTCCCTGTGTAGACCTGCCCTTAAGGCTGAATTCAGCACTTAAAGAAAGGATTCAGCTGCCTCTGTTTGCATGGGAAGTGAAACGTATTCTCCCCAAACTTGCAGCCCTCAGTCTTTGACTGGAAATAAAGTGCCAGATTCCCAGCATAGCTCCCTTTCAGTCAACAGTCCAGCAATGTAAATTGGCATCAATCCATTGGAGACAGTGGGCCAGATCCTTCAGCGGTGTGAAGCAGCGTCACTCCCATGAAGTCATTGTAACTGTGATTTACAGCAGTGGAGGATCTGGCTTGTGATTTACACCATGGGTAAGATTTTAAAAGCCGTGTCAAGGATTTTGATGACCAGTTTCCATTAAAATTGTTCCCTACGGCTATTTACCTTCTTTATTTAATTAGCTTTGGAATTCTGCAGGCTCTAATAGACAGATATAATTATACAATGTAATTAGGATTCATCTCTTTATTAACTGGATTCATCCCTTTACTAATAACTGATCAGGATGAATATCATAAACCATTTCCCAGAAATATTTTCTCAAAAATTGAACTGAGTTCACAACCAGACTTGCCTGAATAAAGATTCATTCGGAATTAATTGTTGTTGTTGTTTTTCTTAATTACTGTGGGAGCTAACAACTGTTGCAGAATTGGGGCCTCGTTCTGCTCAGTGTTATCCATAGACTGTGCCCCTGAAGAGCATACACACCAAAAAGACTTGAATTTGCCCTTGAAAAGCTGGGTGGAAGTGGTTAGCATCCTATGTCCAGAGGTGGGAAATCCAGGTTCAATGTATTGGTGTACTATGGGCTTTGTGTAGGGTGACCAGATCGCAAGAGTGAAATATCAGGACACATTGGGCGAGCGGGGCGGGGGGAGGGGAGAGGACGACAATGACAGACACAGGTGCACAGAGCCATGAGAGGGGGCCCTAGGAAGCTGAGAGAGGGGGCCCTAGGAAGCTGCAAGAGGGGTTGTACGGCCACTGCTGCAGCCCACACCACAAGCCACAGGGCAAGGACACCTATTGAATTCAATGAGAATTTTGCATGTGAATTGATGTACCTAGTTCTGAGATTATAAAGCCAGAAGGGATCTGGTGATCACCTGGTCTCACCGCCTGTATAGCACAGACATAGAACTTTCCCAAAATAATTCCTAGAGGATAGCTTTTAGAAAAAGCTTTTAGAAAAACACCATGACCCTTAGTATATTGTTAATCGTTAATCACTCTCACCATTGAAAAGGTATGCCTTCTATCCAGTCTGAATTTGTCTAGCTGCAACTTCCAACCGTTGGCTCATGCTCTACCTTTCTCTGCTAGACTGAAGTGCCCATTATTAACTATTTGTTCCTGTCAAGGCTATATCCCCACTTTGAACTTTAGGGTACAAGAGTGGGGGCCTGCATGAGGACTTCTAAGCTTAACTACCAGCTTAGTTCTGGTCCGCTGCCACCATTCCCTACCCTGGGAAGCTTTTAGAAACCTCTCACCAATTCCCTGGTGAATACAGATCCAAACTCCTTGGATCTTAAAACAAGGAGAAATTGACCCTTCCCCCCTCCTTCCTTTCACCAACTCCTGGTGAATACAGATCCAAACCCCCTTGGATCTTAAAACAAGGAGAAATTGACCCTTTCCCCCTCCTTCCTTTCACCAACTCCTGGTGAATACAGATCCAAACCCCCTTGGATCTTAAAACAAGGAGAAATTAATCAGGTTCTTAAAAAGAAGGCTTTTAATTAAAGAAAAAGGTAAAAATCATCTCTGTAAAATCAGTATGGAAAATAACTTTACAGGGTAATCAAACTTAAAGAGCTCAGAGGACCCCCCTCTGTCTTAGGTTCAAAGTACAGCAAACAAAGATAAACACTCTGGTAAAAGGTACATTTACAAGTTGAGAAAACAAAGTAAAACTAAGACGCCTTGCCTGGCTTTTTTACTTACAAGTTTGAAATATGAGAGATTTGTTTAGAAAGATGGGGAGAACCTGGATTGATGTCTGGTCCCTCTCAGTCTCAAGAGCGAACAACCCTTAAACAAAAAGCACAAACAAAAGCCTTTCCCCCCGCCCAAGATTTGAAAGTATCTTGTCCCCTTATTGGTCCTTTGGGTCAGGTGTCAGCCAGGTTACCCGAGCTTCTTAACCCTTTACAGGTAAAAGGATTTTGGAGTCTCTGGCCAGGAGGGATTTTAGTACTGTACACAGGAGAGCTGTTACCCTTCCTTTTATAGTTATGACAGTTCCCCATGTAGATACTTACAGTCTATAACCAAGTCACTTCTTAACCTTCTTTTTGTTAAGCTAAATAGATTGAGGTCCTTGAGTCGATCATTATAAGGCATGTTTTATAATCCTTTAATCAGTCTTGTGACTCTTCTCTGAACACTCTCCAATTTATCAATATCCTTCTTAAATTGTGCACACCAGAACTGGACACAGGATTCCAGCAGTGGTTGCACCAGTGCCAAATACAGAGATAAAATAACCTCTCTCCTCCTGCTTGAGATTCCCCTATTTAGGCATCTGGTCACCCTATTTCTGTATGCATTTCCCCAGGTTTTTTTGTAAAAATCAAAACTGAACTGCCCCAGAAATTCTGTCATGTGGAATCATCGTGAAACTCGCATGGCTCCAACCCTGCCGATGAACCTTTAGATCCACTGCACAGACTTCTGCCACTTGAGCTAATGGAGTAAGTGATGACAGACGTAGTAGGTTGTCATCCTATATGTGATAGATCAGCTCTATAGGGGGATGAGACACTTTTTTTGCCACTGGGTTTCACAGATATCTGCTGACAGAAGAGGAACTGTGAAACTCAGGAATCCTGGGTCTATTCCAGGCTCCTGAACGGAGTGGTCTCTAGTAGTCAAAGACCCTTCTTCCCCGTCCCCTCCAGTCTATGTCTATCCTATTACTGTCTAACCCGCCTCAGCTCCTCATCTGATTTCAACTGCCCCCCACTACCGCTCTGGATTCCTTCTCCCAGTTTCCTGGTCCTGTCTCACTCTTCTCTCTCCCCGCCCCCATCCCTCAGATGGGATGTTCGTTGCAGACTGGCAAAATTATAAGGCTTTAGGGTGACCAGATGTCCCGATTTTATAGGGACAGTCCCGATTTTGGGGTCTTTTTCTTATATAGGCTCCTATTACCCCCCACCCCCTGTCCCGATTTTTCACATTTGCTGTCTGGTCACCCTATAAGGCTTCCCAGCATTTCAACACTTCCCATTCCTAATTTTCGGTTGCTTAACTATAGGCTAGCTCTGCCTACAACAAAGCATATTCAGAACCTCTGATTAAAGGGATTATAAGTGTAGCAACCTCCATCATAGCTAGTCACCAAAGATTGAACCCGAGCCATCCAGACTTAAAAGCATGAGCTTCTACTACTTGAGTTCAAGATATAATTCCCTTAGCTGGTAGTTATACAGTTATCCTCTAAAAATCCACCAGAGGAGGGCACAAAACACATGTTGGACAGTGAATTACAAAAGCGCCAAATATTATTATTAGACCTGCAATACTTTTCACAATGAGCATCAGCGGGGGATAAACTGGGAGTTTAAGAATATTTGGAAAACAATTTTTGAATAACATTCAGTGCTGTGGTTTAAAAGAAAAAAACCTGTTAAAACTCATAACTTAGCAGCATTCAGTGTTTGAAAAAAAAAACTTCTAGGAGCTATGGGATACAAGTTAAGAATGTTGAAACAGGAAGATGTTATGCTTAGTTACCACTTGGGCAAGGCGGCGTGCTATGTAATACTTACAAGATTTTACTGTAATGTTTTACAATATATAGCAGCGCAATGCTGATTCCATTGATATTGTTGAGCAATTCATGCTGATTTTATTTCAGCCCACATCTTAATAGTTTTGAATACTGTAGATCACAATTTTCAGCTCAGTTGCTCTGAACATGCAGAGCTTTAAAATTGCTATGCTCTAAACTGTATATTAACTACAATTTTATAAATCTGCATGTCAGAGAACTGTGTGCCACTACTACTAGACAGTGGCACAAGGCAATTCAGTGTGAATCACAGAAATGTAGGACTGGAAGGGACATCAACAGGTCATCTAGTCAAACCCCTGCACTGAGGCAGGACTGAGTAATAACAACTAGACCATCCTTGACAGGTGTTTGTCTAACCTCTTAAAAAACTCCAATGACTGCTATTCCATAACCTCTCTAGGTAATTTGTCCAGTGCTTAACTACCTTTACAGTTAGGAAGTTTTTCCTAATGTCTAACCTAAATCTCCCTTGCTACAATTTAAGCCCATTGCTTCTTTTTCCTGCATGTCCTGAGTGGGACGGGGATGGGTCCAGGCAGTGGGATTGGGGGGAGGGAGGTTGAGGAAGTCAGTGGGTGTGTGGGGATGGACCAGGGGAAGCAGGGTGGAGGAACTGAGGGGGACAGGACCGGGACTGGGGGAGTTGGGGGGGGGCTAAGGGGGATGGGACAGGACTGGGATGGGGGGAGTAGGGTAGGGGCTGAGGGGAGCATGAATGGGACAGGGTAGAGAGAGCTGTGTAGAGTGGGGCAGGGTGGGGGAGGGTCGGGGGGTTGGGGAGAGGGACAGGGTCTGGAGGGGATGAGACAGAGGGGAGCAGGACTGGAATGGGGGGAAGTTGAGGGGGTGGGGCAGCAGGGGGAGCGATGGGGGTGGGATGACGAGGGAGGTTGAAGAAGAGATTTGGGGTAGGGCAAGGCTGAGGGCAGTGGGTTGGGGGGAGCAGGGGGACTGTCGGGGAGGCTGTTGGAACAGGGTTGGGGGGCTGAGGGCAGTGGGTTTGGGGTGGGAGGTACAGGGGGGACTGCGGGGGAGGCTGAGGGAACAGGGTCAGGGTGGGGGCTGAGGGCAGTGGGTCAGGTCTACACTGGCATCTCTCAGCATTGCTGTGCCGGGCTGCAGACCTGCACCAGCGCTATCCTGGCGATGGAAGAGTCCTCAGTGGAAACGCAGACTTCATGACACAGACCCCCCCCGGTCACTTCAAACCTGGTGCTGCTCTGGTCAGTCGCTAGGCTCTTGTCACTTTCAAACCCATGTAGGGTATCTGGCTCTTTTTCAGTTCTCAGGTTAAGAAAAGCCTCTGCATTTTGTGAGGGCTTCAGCATTCACTTTCCTACTAGACAAACTGTCTGCCTGACACATTGCTTCCAGGGCATTCATCTTTATTCATTATTGGCAGGTCCATCAGATTAACGAGCAACACAGGGGGAAGCAACACAATGGTGTCATGGAGTTTTAATTTTTCAAACCACTTTGGCCTCAACATGGATAATAGCAAATCTGGACAGAGCACATGGGTGTCAGGATGGGTTTGGGTATCTATTTATTTATTTTTAAGTGAAAATGTTTGGGTCTGAGCAAAGGCTGCAAACTTCCCTTTGTAAACCTCTGCTGATCTTTTGCCCCAGGGGCTAATGACAGCCTGGAATCTGGGACAGATTTCCACATCCATGCAGGGTGAGATGATGGCGGGAGGGGAGGGACTGTGGGGGAGGCAGAGGGAACAGGGTCAGGGGGGCTGAGGGCAGTGGATTGAGGGTGGGGGCACAGAGGGGACACTGCGGGGGAGGCTGAGGGAACAGGGTCAGGGTGGGGGCTGAGGGCAGTGGGTCAGGTGAGATGATCGGGGGGAGGGGAGGGACTGTGGGGGATGTAGAGGGAACAGGGTCAGGGGGGCTGAGGGCAGTGGATTGAGGGTGGGGCACAGGGGGGACACTGCGGGGAAGGCTGAGGGAACAGGGTCAGGGTGGGGGCTGAGGGCAGTGGGACGGGTGAGATGATCGGGGGAGGGGAGGGACTGTGGGGGAGGCAGAGGGAACAGGGTCAGGGTGAGGGCTGAGGGCAGTGGGTCTGAGGGGAGCCCCCCCAGAGGGACTTGCCAGGGGACCAGGTGAGTCCAGCAGTGCTTACCTGGAGCAGCTCCCAGGAAGCATCCAGCAGGCAGGTCCCTCCCAGACCCTCTGGCTGCTTCCTCGGGTCGGGTCGGGTCGGGTCGGGTCAAGGGGAGGCGGTCGGGGGCAGGGGCGGGGGTCTCTCTGCCCGCTGCCGGAGTCTACAAGCCCCGCCCCGCTGCAGCACACAGGGGAGCGAGACCTCCTCGCTGCCTCTCTGTGTGCCCAGGGTAGGGGCAGGGCTGCGCTGTGCAGGCTCCTGCCAGCCGGGCGGCGGGCCCCGTGGGCTGGCGCCGCTGCACCGGGAGCTCAGCTGTGCACTGCCCCAGGGCCCAGGGAGGAAAGGTGAGTGGCGCCGGCGGCGCCGGCTTGCCTTGGTCCCCATCATATAGGGTGACCAGACGTCCCGACCAATGTAAAGTCGGGACGCGGGACAAGTCCCATAAAATAGGGACTGTCCCGATAATATCGGGACATCTGGTCACCCTAACTTTGTGTGTGACCTTGGGGCAAATCGCTCGGTCTCTGAGGGGCAGATTTTCATAGGGATTTGGGTGCATACGCTGCTACGATGAAATTTTTAAATCCTGCCAGGAGCTAGATTCACAAAGGGATTTAAGCACCTACCTGCTATCTTAGAGTATCTACAGGGGGAACCAATATTTAATAACGGGCTCTTCAGCCTAGCAGAGAAAGGTTCTAACACCATCCAACGGCGGGAAGTCAAAGCTAGACAAATTCAAACTAGAAATAAGGCTTAAACGTGTAAGAGTGGGAGAAATTAACCATTGGAACAGTTTACCAAAGGTCTCAGCAGATTCTCAATCATTGACAATTTATAAACCAAGATGGGATGTTTTTCTAAGAGATCTGCTCTAGAAATTATTTTGGGGTAGGTCTCTGGGCTGTGTTATACAGGAGGTCAGACTAGATGATCACAATGGTCCCTTCTAGCCTAGGAATCTATGAAACCGGAGAAGTGGCAGATCTCTGTCCAAGTCCCATCTCCCCCTGAGGCAGAGGAGGAACCTGAGGCATGGTTATCCCACGCCCCAGCTACATAGCCTAACCACTGGGCTAAAAGTTATGAGGGAGGTCCTCCTCTTCCCCACACTCTAGCCCATTCTCGCCTTGTGTAAGCTCACCTATATGGGCCCAATCCGGTAGGTGAGCTCTGAACATGCTTACCCAATTGGGCCCCATGGGCAAGTGAGGCAAAGGCCTGGCTATCTCCCCCCAGCTCGTGCATGGCTCTGGGACTCAGCTGTTGGGATGGCTGGCCTGGGGCTGCCGAGCACATGCCCAGAGGCACCTGGGGAAATTTTCCTGCAAAAAAGTAGATGCCCAGTGAGTTTAGGCACTGAAGGCATTTGACCTGAGCAGCAGTTTTGTGAATCCCCCAGGGGCCTGAATCTGGGATCTGTAGCTGCCTAAAGTGGTAGGTAGTCACCTAAGTGCCTTTGTGAATTGGGCCATTCCCTGTGTAGGTGATTTTGAAAACCCACTAGGTGCCTGTCTGCATCTTTAGGGTCTTAAATACCTTTTCAAGGACACCCCCCACACCGCCCCGCATCTCTGTGTGCATCTGCTCCCTGTTTGCAATTTGCGGACAATAGAATGATCTATATCACAGGGGTGTTGTGAGGCTAACGAAATTAAGAGTGTGAGGCGCTTACTCCTACGTGGGCCTTGCAGAGAGAGAAATACTGAGGTTCTTTATGGATAATAAGCTCAAATCAGGGATTTAAAGACTTAAGTCCCATTTTCAAAACGTTTTTGGGATTCCCATCTCCCAAACCAGACCCTATCATTGACACATTCGCTTCACTGAAAATCCAATTTTCTAGTGGAAAAAATTTGATTAAAAATTTTCCACCAGCCTTTGTTCAAAACAGCTGTCCCTGGAAATGTGGACCCTCTATTGTCCATGCCAAAGAAAAAATAAAAGTCCTTGTCTCATCTCTGAATCTTTGACGTAGCAAGGATTCAATGCACGAGGGAACCTGTCTCAATAGAGACATAAAAGAACTTAAATACTCAGACTCCTCGAGATGTGGCCTCTTCAGCGTTGGGGAACGCACTGTTCGCTCTGCTGCCCGTAAGTTTTACAGCACATGATTATATGAGATTAGAATATTTTTTAAAGTCAATGTTTTTTCTGCACGTTATTGCTTTTTAACCAAGCACATTGGTGCATGGCTCTACCTTGGTCCTTTTTCTCCTCTGCTTTGTACCTTTGTGTAGTCATTTACATGTGAGTGCTGACTGGGTGTGGGACCCTGCCAGTACAAGTGGGTAATTCTGATACGGAGTCATTTTGCACTCACCTTGCATTGGTATAAATGACTACACATGGTACAAGGGAGCAGGGAGACAGCCACTGGTGTGCTCTTCCTCTCCTCTGACCGTTTTGTTATAATAACGAATAGTACAAAGAATTCTAATTCATAGCTGAAATTTCTAAAGGAACCTAAGGGAATTACACAACCATCTCCCACTGAACTTAGCATAATAATGTAATCAGGATCTGGGCTGCTAAGTACAGTTTTAATGTGTGCTCTATGAAAATAGATAGATAGATAGATAGATAGATAGATAGATAGATAGATAGATAGATAGATAGATAG
>NW_020693710.1:126601-136664 GCF_002925995.2 Terrapene triunguis
TAGATAGATAGATAGATAGATAGATAGATAGATAGATAGATAGATAGGGTGTATGGGGATAGATCGATGATGGATGGATATAGTGTCATTGTAGCCATGCTGGTCCTAGGACATTAGCGAGACAAGGTGGGTGAGGTGATAACTTTTATTGGACCATCTTCTGTTGGCAACAGAGAAACAAGCTTTCGAGCTCTCCTTCAGGTCTGGGAAACATTCTCAGTGTATCCCAGCTAAATACAAGGTGGAACAAATTACTAGTGTAGACATGGCCTTTGTCTTCTATCATTTTCCTGAGTGAGTTCATTAAATCACTAAATGCCCAATAGCAACTATGTGGGTGAAACCAGACAGTCCCTACACTCTCAAATGACCTCACACAGGCAAATGACTGGAGGGGTGTTAACGGGCCACTTCACCTTGAATTGTCCCGTGAAATACGTGTTAGCTACTTATGCTGAACAATCTGTTCCATCTCTTACCAACAGAAGTTGGTCCAGTAAAACAGTGGTTCTCAACCAGGGTACATGTACCCATGGGGGTAAGCAGAGGTCTTCCCGGGAGTACATTAACTCATCTAGATATTTGCCTACTTTTACAACAGGCTACATAAAAAGCACTAGTGAAGTCAGTACATACTAAAATTTCATACAGACAATGACTGTACACTATACACTGAAATGTAAGTACACTATATTCCAGTTGATTTATTTTATAATTATATGGTAAAAATTAGAAAGTTTGCAATTTTTCAGTAGTAGTGCGCTGTGACACTTTTGTATTTTTATGTCTGATTTTGTAAGCAAGTAGTTTTTAAGTGAGGTGAAACTTGGGGGTACACAAGACAAACCAGACTCATGAAAGGGGTACAGTAGTCTGGAAAGGTTGAGAGTCACTGTAGTAAAAAATATTACCTCGCCCACCTTGTCAGATAGATAGATAGATAGATAGATAGGATATTGCATATGTAGTGTGACCATATTTCCCAAAGGGAAAACAGGACACCATGTGGGGCTAGCTCAAGCCCCACTCCCTTCCCTGCTATCCCGAGATCCACTCCCCTTGCAAGGCTGGCGTCCCTGATCACCCAAGTCCTGTTTGCCCATCACCCGAGCCCTGCCTCCCACCCTGTGCAGGGCTGGGATGGCCGCTCGCCTCCCTGCACATTCCTCCGCACCCCACTTTTTGACAACAGTGTGCACATGTGTCCTGTTTGCTCTTGCCAACTGATCAAGTTGGCAAGAGCAAATGGGACAAATGCTCACTTTTGCCAGAAATGTCAGGACAGCCACGACAGGGCTTAAAAAGAAGCTATCCCCGCCAAAATGGAACTTATGGTCACCCTTTGCATATGAAAGTATAGATAAATAAGTATGCATGAGACCAGATACATGCTCAGTTTCTGTAGTGAGGAGCACCAGTGTAAATTCTTGCACAGATAGATCAATAGATAATTGCATAGGAATGTATAGACAGAAGCACAATGAAGCTGAATTGATGGACAGATGTTGCATATGAAAAGACAACTAGGTAGACAGACCACTTGACTATCCAAGGGCCTGATTCTCCTCTCATGTCAACAGACGACAATTAGGAGTAAGTTTATTGAAGACAATTGATTTACAATTGTGTAAAACTGACCTGAGAGGAGAATGAAGCACGTTCGACCGACACAAGGCCGTGCTGGAGCAGTGAACGGAAGGGAGAATCCTGTAGAATTGTTGGCTGGCTTCTACACGTTCTCTAAATAAGTCATTTTCGAGATCACCGCTGGGGCTCAGTAGAAATGTGGATAGTGTCTGTAGTGTTTTTGTGCACTCCCTTTGGGTCTGTGTCCCAGCCTGTCTGCAGTGAAACCGAGAGCTGTGGAGCAAAGCGAAGCCATTTCCAACTTCGGACTAAGCCTTTGAGCCAGGACCACTCGAAGGTTTGCAGGATCCAGTCCCAGTGAGTGTGTCTACACAGCACTTTGTGCTGAGCGGGTATCAGCCTCCCAGTCCGGGCTGGCAGACTGGGGCTCGTGCTAATGCTCTCAAAATAGCTGTGAGGTGGTGGGCGAGGCCAGAGTTCAGGCTTTGAAGCCTAGGGAAGTGGGTGGGGCCACTGGCCAGAGTCTGCTGACCTGGGTTGGGAGACTCGCTCCCGCCTGCTCCCAAGAGCTGTGTAGACACACCCAAAGTGGAGCCAGGGATCTCAGCCTCTCTAATCTGGGGAATGGGAAATGAAGCCCGGCTCGCTCTGCGAGACAGAGAACTCCTCACCTCGTTCTCCAGAACAGGGAGATCCAGGCTGACTTGCTCAGATCCGGCTGCTTGCTTTAGGTGCCTCAGGGTTTGGGGGTCCGAGTTGTGACACCGAGAGCCTGGCTGTCTAACGTGGGAGCCGTGGCTTTTTAGTGCCCTGGAGCATCAAGTACCGGATGTCTTACACTGGGCATCCACAAATGGAAGCATCACTGGAAATTGGTGTGTCAGAGGCCTGGTCTACACTAGGACTTTAATTCGGATTTAGCTGCCTTAATCCGAATTAACCCTTCACCCGTCCACACTACAGAGCCAGTTAATTCGAATTAAAGGGCCCTTTAAATCGATTTCTGTACTCCACCTCGACGAACGGAGTAGAGCCTAAATCGATTTTGTTAATTCGAATTAGGGTTAGTGTGGACGCACACCACCGAATTACTGTATTTAAGTTAATGGGGTAGTGTGGCCGCACACCACCGAATTAATGTGGTTTAAAACCGAATTAAGGTGCTTAGTGTGGCCGCGCACAATCGAATTTATACAACCTGTTTCCCAAATTCGAATTATCTAAATTCGGATTAATCCTGTAGTGTAGACATACACAAGAGTGTCCATACTGGGTCAGACCAAAGGTCCATCTAGCCCAGTATCCTGTCTTCCGACAGTGGCCTATGCCAGGTGCCCCAGAGGAAATGAATAGAACAGGTAATCATCAAGTGATCCATCCTGTCACCCATTCCCAGCTTCTGGCAAACAGTGGCTAGGGACACCATCCCTGCCCATCCTGGCTAATAGCCATTGATGGACCTATCCTCCATGAATTTATCTAGTTCTTTTTTAAACCCTGTTATAGACCTGGCCTTCAAAACATCCTCTGACAAAGATTTCTATAGGTTGACTGTGCATTGTGTGAAGAAATACTTCCTTTTGTTTGTTTTAAACCTGCTGCCTATTTATTTCATTTGGTGACCCCTAGTTCTTGTGTTATGAGTAAATAATACTTCCTTATTTACTTTCTTAATACCAGTCATGATTTTATAGACCTTGATCATATCCCCCCTTAGTTATCTCTTTTCCAAGCTGAAAAGTCCCAGTCTTATTAATCTCTCCTCATACAGAAGCCGTTCCATACCCCTAATCATTTTTGTTGACCTTTTCTGAAGCTTTTCCAGTTCCAGTATATCTTTTTTGAGATGGGGCGACCACATCTGCACGCAGTATTCAAGATGTGGGCATACCATGGATTTATATAGAGGCAATATGATACATTTCGTATACAATTAATCCAACTTGACCAGTTCATGAACAATTTTATTGTCTCCACAGAGAGAAAACTGCTGCAGGGCATGGCTAGCAGGAACCACACAGCCGTGACACAGTTCTTCTTTGTGGCTTTGTCCAACATCCTGATGCTCCGAGTTTTCCTTTTTTTTCTGGTGCTGGTTTTCTACCTCATCACCTTGGTGGGCAACATTGTCATCATCACGATCACAATGATGGACCCTGCCCTTCACTCCCCCATGTATTACTTCCTCCGAAATTTGTCCTTTCTGGAAATTGGCTACACCTCGTCCATCATCCCCAAGATGGTGGTGAACTTCCTCTCTGAAGACACGAGTATTTCCTTCCTGGGCTGTGCCACACAGATGTATTTCTTCTCTTTCTTAGGGATCACGGAGTGCTGCCTGCTGGCTGCCATGGCATATGACCGTTATGTGGCCATATTTCACCCTCTGCACTACACGGCCATGATGACCAGAGGTATTTGCCTCCAGCTCTCAGCTATGTGCTGGCTCATTGGGGTGCTGGTGGGAGTCGGGCAACAACTTTCATATTCACACTGCCCTACTGTGGGCCCAATAGGATCATAGATGTGGCTTTTCCGGACATAAGAATGGCCTACTGGGTCACACATAGACTCATAGACTCATAGACTTTAAGGTCAGAAGGGACCATTATGGTCATCTAGTCTGACCTCCCGCATGATGCAGGCCACAAAAGCTGACCCACCCACATTCCCTTAACTCAGCTGTTGAAGTCTCCAGATCGTGATTTAAAGACTTCAAGTTGCAGAGAATCCTCCAGCTTGCGACCCCTGCCCTATGCTGCGGAGGAAGGCGAAAAACCTCCAGGGCCTCTGCCAATCTACCCTGGAGGAAAATTCCTTCCTGACCCCAAATATGGCGATCAGTAGAACCCCGAGCATACAGGCAAGATTCTCCAGCCGGACCCTCATTTTACCAGCGATGGCACGTTATTGCCTAATTGACTAAAATCACGTTATCCCATCAAACCATTCCCTCCATAAACTTATCTAGCCTAATCTTGAAGCCAGAGAGGTCTTTTGCCCCCACCGTTTCCCTCGGAAGGCTGTTCCAAAATTTCACCCCTCTGACGGTTAGAAACCTTCGTCTAATTTCAAGCCTAAACTTCCCGACGGCCAGTTTATATCCATTTGTTCTCGTGTCCACATTAGTACTGAGCTGAAATAATTCCTCTCCCTCCCTGGTATTTATCCCTTTGATATATTTAAAGAGAGCAATCATATCCCCCCTCAGCCTTCTTTTGGTTAGGCTAAACAAACCGAGCTCCTCGAGTCTCCTTTCATAGGAAAGGTTTTCCATTCCTCGGATCATCCTAGTGGCCCTTCTCTGTATCCGTTCCAGTTTGAGTTCATCCTTTTTAAACATAGGAGACCAGAACTGCACACAGTACTCCAAATGAGGTCTCACCAGCGCCTTGTATAACGGAAGCAGCACCTCCTTGTCCCTACTAGAAATACCTCGCCTAATGCATCCCAAGATCGCATTAGCTTTTTTCACAGCCACGTCACATTGCCGACTCATAGTCATCCTGCAATCAACCAGGACTCCAAGGTCCTTCTCCTCCTCCGTCACTTCCAACCGATGCGTCCCCAGCTTATAACTAAAATTCTTGTTAGTCATCCCTAAATGCATCACCTTACACTTCTCACTATTAAATCTCATCCTATTATTATTACTCCAATTTACAAGGTCATCCAAGTCTCCCTGCAGAATATCCCGATCCTTCTCCGAATTGGCAATACCTCCCAACTTTGTGTCATCCGCAAACTTTATCAGCCCACTCCTACATTCGGTTCCGAGGTCAGTAATAAATAGATTAAATAAAATCGGACCCAAAACCGAACCTTGAGGAACCCCACTGGTGACCTCCCTCCAACCTGACAGTTCACCTTTCAGTACTACCCGCTGCAGTCTCCCCTTTAACCAGTTCTTTATCCACCTCTGGATTTTCATATCGATCCCCATCTTTTCCAATTTAACCAATAATTCCTCATGCGGTACAGTATCCAACGCTTTACTAAAATCGAGGTATATTAGATCCACCGCATTTCCTTTATCTAGAAGGTCTGTTACTTTCTCAAAGAAGGAGATCAGGTTGGTTTGGCACGATCTGCCTTTCGTAAACCCATGTTGTAATTTGTCCCAATTGCCATTCACCTCAAGGTCCTTAACTACTTTCTCCTTCAAAATTTTTTCCAAGACCTTACATACTACAGAAGATAAACTAACAGGCCTGTAGTTACCCGGGTCACTTTTTTTCCCCTTCTTGAAAATAGGAACCACATTAGCTATTTTCCAGTCCAACGGTACCACCCCCGAGTTTACAGATTCATTAAAAATTATCGCTAAGGGGCTTGCAATTTCTCACGCCAGTTCCTTCAATATTCTAGGATGAAGATCATCCGGTCCGCCCGATTTAGTCCCGTTTAGCTGGTCAAGTTTGGCTTCCACCTCTGATACTGTAATGTCAATCCCCCCTCCTTTATTCCCCTCTGTCCTGCTCCCTCTATTCCTAAGCCCTTCATTAGCCTTATTAAAGACCGATGCAAAATATTCATTTAGATATTGTGCCATGCCTAGATTATCCTTAATCTCCACTCCATCTACATTCTTCAGCGGTCCCACTTCCTCTTTCTTTGTTTTCTTCCTATTTATATGGCTATAAAACCTCTTACTATTGGATTTAATTCCCCTCACAAGGTCCAACTCTACACGGCTTTTGGCCTTTCTCACCGCATCCCTACATGCTCTAACCTCAATAAGGTAGGTTTCCTTGCTGATCCCTCCCCTCTTCCATTCTTTGTACGCTTTCTGTTTTTTCTTAATCTCCCCTTTGAGACGCCCGCTCATCCAGCTAGGTCTAAATCTCCTGCCTACTAATCGTTTTCCCTTTCTCGGGATACAGGCCTCGGACAGCTCGTGCAACTTCAACTTGAAATAATCCCAGGCGTCATCTGCCTTTAGATCCCTAAGTATGTTAGCCCAATCCACTTCCCTAAGTAGTTGTCTTAATTTATTAAAGTTGGCCTTTTTGAAATTGTAAACCTTAGTCACAGTTTTAATTCTGTTAATCCTTCCATTTAGTTTAAACTGAATTAGCTCATGGTCACTCGAGCCAAGGTTGTCCCCTACAACCATTTCCTCAACGAGGTCCTCACTACTCACCAGCACCAAATCTAAAATTGCATCCCCCCTCGTCGGTTCAGTTACTACTTGAT
This sequence comes from Terrapene triunguis, assembly GCF_002925995.2. Classification (NCBI taxonomy): domain Eukaryota; kingdom Metazoa; phylum Chordata; order Testudines; family Emydidae; genus Terrapene; species Terrapene triunguis. The sequence continues at coordinate 133,385 of NW_020693710.1, forward strand.
GAAGGAATTCATCTGCTAGCACGTCTAGGAACATCTGAGCCCTATTATTGTTACTAGCATTTGTTCCCCAATCTATATCTGGGAAGTTAAAGTCCCCCATGATTACACAGTTCTTATTTGTTTTTACTTCCCTAAAAACATTAAAGAGTTCTCTGTCCATATCCAGGCTAGATCCTGGCGGTCTATAGCACACCCCAAGCACTATCTCAGGGGAGGCTCTAGTAGTTCTTTTACCCAGTGTAATTATTGCCCAGACAGACTCCGTCTTATCCATTCCATCACTTATTATTTCTTTACATTTTACCTCATTATTGACATACAATGCCACTCCCCCACCTTTACCTTTTTTCCGGTCATTCCTAAACAGCACATACCCTTCCATACCTGTACTCCAGTCATGACTACCGTTCCACCATGTTTCGGTTATTCCTATGATATCAGGTTTCATTTTTTGGACCAGGAGCTCCAATTCCTCCATTTTGTTACCTAGGCTTCTCGCATTGGTGTATAAACATCTTACTGTATGCTGTCTATCCTTTCTCCCATTAGTTATGCAATTTGGTACGGACCCCGTACTGTCCATCCGCCCCCTCCTTGTTATGTCCAATTCCCTACCCCTACCTATATCTGTGCTTATCTCTTCACCCTCTTTTTCAGTGTTGGAATCTGGTGTGGAGATTAACTGGACATCTCCCAACCGTCTCCCCCAAATTCCTAGTTTAAAGCCCTTTTGATGAGATGAGCCAGCCTCCCTTCCAGAAGTCTATTTCCTTCCCTACTCAGGTGAAGTCCATCCCGTGAGAACAGCTGTCTGTCCCCGAAAGCCTCCCAGTGGCCATACATCCCAAAGCCCTCCTTATAGCACCACTCCCTTAGCCAGCTATTTATCCTCACAATTCTGTCAGCCCTTTGCTGTCCTTCTCTAGGAACAGGCAGAATCCCACTGAAGATAATCTGAGCCTCGACTTCCTTAAGCGTCTTCCCCAGCCTGGCATAATCTCCCTTGATTCTCTCTAGCGAGAACCTAGCTCTGTCATTCGTTCCTACGTGAAGGATGATCAAGGGGTTCTTACCTGCTCCTTTTAGGATCCTTTTCAACTGCAGGTCCACATCCCGTATCTTAGCGCCCGGCAGACAGCACACCCTTCTGTTTTCTGGGTCTGCCCTGGTCACAGGCCTGTCTAACCTCCTCAGTAAGGAGGCTTCAATCACATAAACCTGCCTTTGCCTGGTGACAGTGCGATCTACTAATCTATCCCCTGTTCCCTGTAGTCGTAACTCCTGACTCTTTCTATTTTCCCTTATAGTCCCGCTAGTGCCATCCTGTATCCTCCCGGGGCCGAGTATTGATGCTGTCTCCATCAACTCTCCCCTTTCTCTATTGGACTAGCCGCTCTTCTTTTCTTCCTCTGCCTCCCACCATCAGTTACCACCTGCTGCGTCCCTTCCTCGTTATCCAAACACCCAAACCTGTTCCTGAGTTCTAATTCCCCCTCACTAGCCCTCCTTTTCCTTGGCCTGCTTCTCACGGTCACATGCTTCCACTGCTCTTGTTCTCCCCCCGACATTCCCCCCTCACAGACCATAGCCCCTGCTTCCACCTGCACCCCTGAGCCTTCCCCTTCCACCACTCCCTGCCTTTGCTCCAGTAGCTGCTCAAATCCCCTTCTAAACTCTACCAGGGTCTCTACCTGCATCTCCAACCCACGGACCTTTTCCTCTAACAGGTCAATTAGGCGGCATTTCATACAGACATACCTCTGTTCAGGCGCCCCTGCTAGAACCATGTACATACCACAGCTGCCACATGCAATCATCTGCATTGTGTCCCCCGCTGCTAGGCTCATGGCTCCTAAGGACTCTGCCCACCGCTTCTGGGGAAACAGAGCACACGCCCCACCGTGCCCTCCTGCCTCCCCTTCCACCTCCCCCTGTAAACTCCCACTTAAACTCCCCTGTTAGCAGCCCTGTTTGCCGGCTCCTGGGTGCCGCTGCTTGGCTGGGAGGCCTCTTTTATAGGCCCCCTAATCAGCCAAGCTCCGCCCCCTAATCAGGGCTCTGGGCTCAGCAGTCCTCCCAGCACACTGCCCCTACAGGCCTCTACACACAAAAGCACTACAAAGACAGACGCAAGTACAGATACCTTCTCCTCCAATGAGACTCACTCCCACTTAAACTCCCCTGTTAGCAGCCCTGTTTGCCGGCTCCTGGGTGTTTGTCGACGTGCCCCCACTGCTGAAGCTGGCCTGCATGGACACCTACAGGAACGAAGTAGCTGTTTACACAGTCACTGTCACCTTCATCATGGTCCCCTTCCTGTTCATATTGGTGTCCTATGTCCGTATCCTCCAAGCGATCCTCAGTATTCCGTCAGCCGCGGGCAGGAGCAAAGCCTTCTCCACATGCTCCTCCCACCTTATTGTGGTGACCTTGTTTTTCGGGTCCGGCATCATGACGTATCTGAGGCCCAAATCCAGCTACTCCCTCAACACCGACAAACTGCTTTCCCTGTTCTACTCAGTGGTGTCCCCAATGCTGAACCCTTTGATCTACAGCCTGAGGAATAAGGAGGTGAAGGAAGCTCTGAGAAGGGTGATGGCCAGGAAAATATTCATTTGAAAACTGGGGGAATAAATTGGTTATTTATTTTCTTATTCTTCTGATGGTTTTGGAGATGCCTCTTGTACCCCAATCTATGATTCATATATTAATTATACTGATTATTTAAGAATTCCCAGTGATCACTCTGCAGGTTCTTGTCCCAACATCAGGCCCAGTAGTATTAAAATTGCTGTTGAGTTGGGAATCCCAATGTGTTCAGTTGCAACCCTCACACTTTAGAAACCCATCTGTATTTGTCATAATTCATTAACACATTTAGCCAAGTTACAAACACTCTAACCCAGCGAGGTAGATACAGATACTACAGAATGTCCACCTGAACATCCATCCCTTGCAGAACAGCCTGAAATGTCAGCCATTGTCTTCCTCATCACTTGTGGCCATCATCCTGGCACAACCCAAGGGCTACACTCTCTCTTCTCCTGCCCACAGGCTGGGATGCCACTTTTATAATATGTTATGCCAGGGTAGTCAATAGGGCCAAATCCACACCGCCAGGTGGTTTTGAACAAGCTGTGAAATCTTTTTATTTCCTTATTATTATCATGATTGTTATTGCAGAGTGAAAAATGTTTCTCTAGAGTTTGGATCTTGACCAAGAAATCTGGACTTTGACAAAAAATAATTGACTACCCTTGTCTTACAGGGTCCAGGCCTG
>NW_020693710.1:136674-189995 GCF_002925995.2 Terrapene triunguis
TTGACAAAAAATAATTGACTACCCTTGTCTTACAGGGTCCAGGCCTGTAGGTTCCATGGGACTTCAGCTGTGATTCCTCCCCCCCTACCTAACTCTGCCCCCTGGTTATTTTTAGTAAAGTCACAGACAGGTCACGGCTCCCATTATTTTTTGTTGCCCGTGACTTTTACTAAAAATAACCATGACAAAAATCTTAGTTTTATTTCTAAGAACAAAAGAGAGACTATAGACCGGGATTCACCACAGACTCTAAGCATGGGCCGACGCTAAGCATGTGATGGTCTCATAGAAGTCAGTGGGATGATTCCCATGCCAAGGTTTAGCCACATATTTACTGTCTTATTGGGCCAGGACCACAAACGCTCCATGCCAGTGTGAACACAGTGTGTTAGTGACTGTGACCCACACCGCTGCTGCCCCATGGACCCCCCCAGGAGGCTTCCAATCACGTATAACTATAAGAACCACTACATGCCTCTGACACAGTGCCTGAGCCTTCAAGTTTCAGACCCACAACCCTGTCACTGGAGCGTCCCGGTCAGTGCTGGTTGTGGTGGGCAGGTTCCTCTCACTTCCGAATGCAGCCCCTGTAACTTTAAAGTGACTAGAACTAGTGTTGAGGCTGCTCGGATGCAGCTAATGAGACCAAGTCCCCTGGTGGCACCCCGAGCCCGTTTCTAAAACTGCTAACAATGCCTTTTGGAGAATGGGTTAGGAACCATGTCCCCAATGCCTCTGCCCTGTCACTCAGTGAGAGATCACTGCAACAAGTGCATATAGGCCAATGCGGACAGACTGACGAGAAAGTTCTTCAGCTGAGGACGTTCGAGTGTTTTCCAAAAGATGCAAAAGCAGGAAGGCGACAAGCACAGAGAGGGCCGGAGAGCGTCTCTTACTGGGAGCGTGAACTCACTCCTCTTTCATCTTCGTTCCTGAAGCGGGTAAAACCCTCTCATTTATTTCACCAATCTCTTCCCCCTCTTTAGACCAAGAAAAACGAACACATATGTGTCTAGGATTCTGGCTGTCTCAGAAGACCAGGTCAAGAGACCCTACGGGGCATGGGCAGTGTAACTTTCCTTGCACATTATCAGCCTCGGTCAAGCTAAAGCTGTGTTGGTCACTTGCTTGCCTGGTCTGACACATCCGACTGAGCCTCAGCAGTCATCTTTTGTGCTCTGGTGCTACAAAACCAATGCCCATGACTCACTTTCCTCATGCGAGTGACTGTGTTGAGAGCATGTGAAAGGAGTTACTCGTGTGTGTGTGTGTCACTGTCCTAGCTTCTTGTGCCGCAGCGACAAGCAATTTAAGCTGGATAGATAATGGGCTGGACCCAGTCCAGAATTTTTTGATAAAATGTTTTTTTCATTTGTAAATGCTGATTCTTCAAAAAAAATTAAATTAAACACTAGTTTTGACTAAACTTTTGCCAGGAAGGTTTGAAAATTGCAACCTGAAACCAAATTTTGAAACACTGAACATTTTCATAAAATTCAATTCTTATTTACCACCTGGCTGTGGTAAGGGGCTGGATGGGTGGGTGAGTGGATGGATAGGAAAGCTGATATTTTCTGTGAAAATAAAATATGAATACTGAATAGAACTTCTTAGAAAATTTTAATTGCAAAAATTATTGAGGGAAGGGTGAGAATTTCAAAAGCACCAAAGGGAATTAGGGAAATAAGTTGATTTGAAAGTCAGGGCTCCTAACTCCCTAACACACTTTTGAAAATTCCCCCAGAAGACACATTATTTATTTGTTTGTTTATTATTTATGTATTTATTCAACAATAGTTCAAGATTTTTTTCTCATCCATTTTCTGGCCAACTTTACTCATCCTGAACATGTTAGGGTTGGATTTTCAAAGGTAACTAGGGGTGTTAGGCACCCAACAGGACTATCAACAGGAACTGCTGAGCACCTCCCTCTCTTAAAAAATCATTCCCTTAGTCCACATTCCCACCCAAAACCTTTGTTGATGCAGAGTTCAGACACCCAGCACAGCCTCACGCCCTTCCAGGGGCTAAACTTCAATCTCTGAAGAGCAGGAAACAAAGTATTACGGTACATGCCACCCCTGCAAAATAACCTTAGCTCTGCCCCTTTTGAGCTGGCCCTAGCCACTTGGAGTGAATGGATTTAAATATGCTGCTGGGTGGCTATCAGAGCAGATAACACCCTTCCGGACCTTTAGAGTGACACAAACCGAACAGTGAGGGGGCAAGTCACAAAGTAGTGCCCTTAATTTGGGGCATTTCCAAAAGTTGCTTTTAAATGAGACACGTCTGCTCAGAAAATGATAGTCCTGGGAGATTCTGCTTTAGCTCGAATAGCACCATCTCTGATTAATTTCCCTTTGGTGGAGGATAGATTCATTCAAGGCAATGACCTCATCAGCCATCTAAATAATTCATTTTTATTGTAGGTCATTAAAAAAAGAAGCTATAACATAACAAAGGTATGAATTTTCCACCTAAAAAGCAATATCAAGCACATGTGTTTGAATTGTAAGTTTGTGCACAGGTGTTTGTTGGGGAGTCCAGGGCTGTATTTCACAGTAATTGCTGAATGTGTTTGATGTAAGCTTTATGTGTCTGTAAAAGTCCTTGTGTATGTTTATAACAAATGTGTTCCCAAAAATAGAGTGCATTTGCAGTGGTGTTTATTTGTGTCTGTCCGTGATTGTGTTACAGAGTCTGTAACCGTGTGTTTGCATCTGTATCTGTGTCTATCTGTTAGGGATTTCTTAGGGAGAGTGTCCTTGTGTATATGTATTGCTGGTGTGTGGGTTGGGATGGGAGTGTGTGATACCTCTGACCCTTTGTACACGTATATTTTAATGCTCATAATTAGCAGGTTTGCTTTGTTTCTGTGTAAACAAGAAAACATTTGTGTTTATACCATTGTGTTTGTGAGTGTGCCACTAAGTCTTCCTATTGTGTGTTTGTGTCCAGATGTGTATTTCTGCACTTGTGTCTGAGCTTTTGAAAAGATCATCCAACATGAACAATAGCCCCATTTTAGAGACAGCAAAAGAAGAAAACCAGGAACAGTACATGTGTGAGGAGGGTTTGAATTCGATGCACTAGCCATTGGACAGCCTCATTCATTTTCAGTGAAGCTAGCTCAGATTTACACCAAAATAACTGAGAGCAGAATCTGTCCCATTACGTTTCAATGGATTGTATTTTGCCTTGTGCTCATAAAACAACAAAAATTCCGTGGTTATTGATACTTCAGGAGTCAGTCAGATTACACTGGTGAATAATATTACTCATGTCTGTTAGTAATGGCAGGATTCAATAGGGGGATGAGAGAAACAAATTATTCATTTTCCCAGATCTGTATTCAATTTAAAAACAAAAACCTGGAACTAGTGAAAAATGCAAACATTATATTTTAATTTTTTTCTTGGTCAAAATTTCACATTTTTGAAAAATACCAACCCTTCTATGAACTGAGCAAAACATTTTTACAACATTTTTGAGAAAAATGTATATTTTATTTAAAACTTCCACTTTTTTGAAGTTCTAATATTTTCCTCCATTGATTTTTCCCTACAGAATTTTGTCCCATTGTTTGGATTTGCCTTCAGTGCTTTTCGTCCTATCCCTTTGCTTTCAGAGTCCCAGCTTCTCTGTAGCTTCTTAAATAACATTTACATTTTTATTTATTGAAACCTCTCTCGTTTTCAGCTTTAGTTAATTAATTTTTATAAAGATGGTTCTACTTTAAATTCATCAAGGGCCAGAATGTGCCGTTCTCCCTCTCACAGTGTAGTACCTTAATCTCCACGTAGGAATATCTGTTCTGTGGAACTATTCCTGGAGTTAGGTGATACTCGCTAGAAGGGTGAGTGGCAGACGGCTGGGTTGGGATTTTTAAAGGATTCTAAGTGGGTTGGGAAGGAGCGGAGTTGGAGCGGGGCCGGGGGTGGGGAAATGGGCAGGGCCAGGGCCCCGTGGAGTGTCCTCTTTTTTTATTTTTTAAATATGGTAACCCTAGTGTTCCCTCTCTCTGGGAAGCAGCCTGAAAGAAGAGTAGGTTCCGCATGAGGAATTATTGGTTAAATTGGATAAGATGGGGATCGATAGGAAAATCCAGAGGTGGATAAGGAACTGGTTGAAGGGGAGACTGCAGCGGGTAGTACTGAAAGGTGAACTGTCAGATTGGAGGGAGGTCACCAGTGGGGTTCCGCAAGGTTCAGTTCTGGGTCCTATTTTATTTAATCTATTCGTTACTGACCTCGGAACCAAATGTAGGAGTGGGCTGATAAAGTTTGCGGATGACACAAAGTTGGGAGGCATTGCAAACTCGGAGAAGGATCGGGATATTCTGCAGGGAGACTTGGATGACCTTGTAAATTGGAGTACTAGTAATAGGATGAGATTTAATAGTGAGAAGTGTAAGGTGATGCATTTAGGGATGACTAATAAGAATTTCAGTTATAAGCTAGGGACGCATAGGTTAGAAGTGACTGAGGAGGAGAAGGACCTCGGAGTCCTGGTTGATCGCAGGATGACTATGAGTCGGCAATGCGACGTGGCTGTGAAAAAAGCTAATGCGATCTTGGGGTGCATAAGGCGAGGTATTTCTAGTAGGGACAGGGAGGTGCTGCTTCCGTTATACAAGGCGCTGGTGAGACCTCACTTGGAGTACTGTGTGCAGTTCTGGTCTCCTATGTTTAAAAGGGATGAACTGAAACTAGAACGGGTACAGAGAAGGGCCACTAGGATGATCCGAGGAATGGAAAACCTTTCCTATGAAAGGAGACTCGAGGAGCTTGGTTTATTTAGCCTAACCAAGAGAAGGCTGAGGGGGGATATGATTGCTCTCTTTAAATATATCAAAGGGATAAATACCAGGGAGGGGGAGGAATTATTTCAGCTCAGTGCTAATGTGGACACGAGAACGAATGGATATAAACTGGCCGTGGGGAAATTTAGGCTTGAAATTAGACGAAGGTTTCTAACCGTCAGAGGGGTAAAATTTTGGAACAGCCTTCCGAGGGAAACGGTGGGGGCGAAAGACCTCTCTGGCTTCAAGATTAGGCTAGATAAGTTTATGGAGGGAATGGTTTGATGGGGTTACGTGATTCTAATCAATTAGGCAATAACGGCCTTCGCTGGTAAAATGAGGGTCTGGCTAGAGAATCTTGCCTGTATGCTCGGGGTTCTGCTGATCGCCATATTTGGGGTCGGGAAGGAATTTTCCTCCAGGGTAGATTGGCAGTGGCCCTGGAGGTTTTTCGCCTTCCTCCGCAGCATAGGGCAGGGGTCGCAAGCTGGAAGATTCTCTGCGACTTGAAGTCTTTAGATCACGATCTGGAGACTTCAACAGCAGAGCTAAGGGAAAGTGGGGGGGTCAGCTTTTGTGGCCTGCATCATGCGGGGGGTCAGACTAGATGACCATATTGGTCCCTTCTGACCTTAAAGTCTATGAGTCTATGAGTCTATGAGTCTAGGTCACTGCAGAGGTCAGCTAGCAGCCGGAGTGGACTCAGGTGCCCCAAAGAGCTGTGGCCTGCGTGAACCCCTCCAGATGGAGGAATGTGCGGGGGATCCGGCTAGAACAGTAGAGGCACAGCTGTGACAAGGTGGCTGCCAGCTGAACCCAGCTGGGCTGCAGGTCTGGTCACTATACATTTCTGTTGGACTTTGGGTGAAGGACTGTGAAACATGAAGGGCTGGGACACTCTTGTGGCTGGAGGCTAAAGGACAGTGGGGAAAACCGAGGCAGAAGTTGCTGCAGCCAGCCAGAAGCGGGCGTGCTGGGGCAGCAATTTCGCCATGCTCCCGTACGCACATGAGAAGGAATACACGACTGTCACAGTCATAAGGGTATGGGTATCTATGCAGGTTTCTATTGCTGACAGCTGAGATGCCTGATTTCACGTCTGTGAGAGACTGTTATGTGCCAGTACTCTAGGTGACATGCCCTTGTCCTCTGCCTTTAGCATCTCTCAGGATTCAATGCATCCATCCAATGGCGAGTGGAAATCACACCACAACACCTGGCTTCGTCCTCTTGGGCTTCTCCAACCTCACAAACCTGCAGGGTTTGCTCTTCGTGGTCTTCCTGGTCATCTACATGGTGATCCTGCTTGGGAATGGTGTCATTGTCTTGGTCACGGTGCTGGATTCTGCCCTTCAAACCCCCATGTATTTCTTCCTCGGGAACTTGTCCTTTGTGGAGATCTGCTACTCCTCTGTCACCCTACCCAAGATGTTGGCCAGTTGCCTGGCAGAGGATGGAAGCATCTCATTCACCGGCTGTGCTGCCCAGATGTATTTTTTCCTTTTACTAGCTGGCACAGAGTGTTTCCTTCTGACAGCCATGGCCTATCACCGTTACGTGGCCATATGTAACCCCTTGCGTTACACACTTATTGTGAACAGGGAGATTTGTGCTACAATGGTAGCTGGGTCCTGGCTCGTCAGCATCCTGCTACATTTTGGGCAGACGTATTTGGTGTTTTCTTTGCCCTTCTTTGGGTCTCATGAAATTAACCATTTCTTCTGTGATGTCCCCCCTCTGCTGGAGCTGTCCTGCGTGGACACCTACAGGAATAAAATGGTTATCTTCATGGCAGTCCTGCTATTCCTAATCATCCCCTTTTTCTTGATAGTTATTTCTTATATTAAAATTGCCAGGACAATTTTGAAGATCCCGTCAGCCCAGGGCAGGTGCAAGGCCTTCTCCACCTGCTCCTCACACCTCATTGTGGTGACTCTGTTCTATGGCTCTGGCATGATTGTGTATTTAGAACCAAAGTCAAAGGAGTCAGTGGACACCGACAAACTGCTCTCACTGTTCTACACCATTGTGACGCCAATGTTCAATCCCTTCATATATAGTCTGAGGAACAAGGAAGTGAAAGCTGCCCTAAGGAAATTAGTAGGGAGAAAATGATTCCATAAAATACACACCGTGTTCCTCAGATAACGTTCTAGATTCCTCCTAAGACAACGCGGAACCCACAAGATACGTTTCTGGTTCCTCAAGAGATGCTCAAGATTTCTGAAGATATAATCTAGACTACTTGGAGAATCCACCAGACATATTGCTAATTAGTATTCATTCCAGATTACTCAAGACACATTCTAGACATCCTGACGTACTGAAAAGATTCATTCAGACACATTCAACATGATACATTTCATATTCCTCAAGATATAGCTTGATTTGCATGTTGAACTTCATCATGTATATTTTGAATGCAGAAAAAAATATTAGGGGAAATCTCATAACCAAAGCAGCTTCTTAATGTAGGACTCACATTCTTCCACATCTGATTTCTTGTAAATACTAAAATGCGCTGTAGCTTTAATAAAGCAAACATGTTTGTAATGAAAGAATGTATCTTGATAATGTAACTTCTTCCTTTCCTGTAGTTTCTGGACAACTGCATTAAAGTCTGGAATGTTATCCAGCCTCAGATCTAAGCCAATGTGAAACAGTTTTAAATGCAGAGTTTATTGTATCACAGTTAAGAAAATATTAATTTTACATTCAAATTATTACTATTAGAAGCACTGTGTTAATTTTTTTAACCCCTCACTTTTAATGAGTGTTACCTAGAAGGAAATGTGTATGTTAGTGTTACATTGGCTGGAGAAATCTGGAAGGATAGATTTTAACACCAGGGATGCAATCCTGGATTTGTAAAACATCTGTTCTAATCTAGCTCAGTGGTTTGAGCATTGGCCTACTAAATCCAGCATTGTGAGTTCAATCCTTAAGGGGGCCCTTTAGGGATCTGGGCCAAACATAGGGGATTGGACTAGATGACCTGGTAAGGTCCCTTCCAACCCTGGTATTCTATGATTCTAGTCAAGTCTCATATATGTATATTCTTATACCAGGCTCGTCACCATAGCATTTAAGCACTTTGCAACCATGGCTAGGGGTCAGGAACTCTCTGTGCAATGGATAGCTACTGAGAGCATTAGGATAGATACACTATTGTTCACATCATTTTGAATGTTGATGTTGCTTAGCTAGGCCCTGATTCAGGCACTTGAGAACACACACAAACTTTAATGGGACTTGAGCATAGGTTTAAAGTTAAGCACTGATTTCCTTCACAGGGAGGCCCTAAAGTGCAGAGCCCAGAGTTCTTTAAAGGGAATAAGTTTAATTAATCAAAGCAGAACTTAAAGATCAATAAGAAAGTGCGAAAGATAAAACAATTATATAGCCATGCTATCAAAGTTAAAATGGATTAATGTAAAATATGGCATGATGCTAAAGCATAGCAAGAACTTTAGAATCGCAGGATGATAAATCAAAGTCTTATCACAAGATGTTAAATTGCTTCCAATTTTTTGCCCTTTTGGGTCGGTAATTTTGGTACCAATATGATCCTTGGTGGACGTCCTTAGCAACTTGCCGGGTAAACTTGATCATAGTCAAATTTCAAAGCATCAGTGACTATTCAACCAAAAGGAATTTCTAAACACAGAAATTATTTTATTACTGAAATGTCCATTTAACCCTAAGTTACCTTCCCAGGTAATAAGGAAAAGGTTGAAATGAAATGTTTTGCTGTTATCAAAACAAGAAAGTTGAAACAAATTGTTCCAAAATTTCCATCTAACATTTTGTGAAAATTAACACGTCCCCATAAAAAAATTTAATTTTGTCAAAGCAGCTTTTTCTTACAGAAAACTGCTTAACAAAATTTCGACCAGCTTTAAAAATAGCTAAAGGTGTGCGTGCCAATTGATTGGGTACTTCAGTAGCATTTTGTGCGTGGCCTCAATAGTGTGTGTGTGTGTGAGCACGCGTGTGCACTTGCATGCACATACTTGCTTATTGGTGACGACAAGATGAAATTGTGGAACCAGAACATGGGAATCAAAATTGTTTAGCCACAGAGCTACTATTGTCCTGAATCAATCTGGGAACAAACCTGAGTGAACACCAGTTTGGGAACAGGGGTATTTGGTACAATAACAGCCTACGTATCTCATATGAACCGGGACGATCAATGTAATGATAGAGAGGAAACAAGGGAAGATTCTTCTCTGACATACCAAGTAGCCTAATGCATCACAGGAAGTGAGGAAAAAAGGCCTCTCTAGAAATGTGAGGCTGTTCTTTTATTGCAAAACCACCCAGGGGGCCATCCATCTAGTTTAACATACTGCATAGTTGGTTAAAATCTGATGGTGTCTCTCTGTTCTTAACAATTCTTGATTTTAATTACCCCACCTGAGTCTTGGATTGTGTTCAGGTTAAAGCAGGTCAGAAAATGTCGCCAAAACATTTATTTGTCCAAAAAGTGACTTTTTAACTAAATGGAAATTCCCATGAAAAAAATGTGTTTTTTTGGTGATACCTTTTTTTGTTTGACGTGTAAAATTCTCAATGGTAAATTGATTTTTTTCTGGATCTACATTGAAAATTTTGGTTTTCATTTGTTGAAATGATATATATTGATTTGGGGATTTTTAGTTTTTCAATTAAAAGTCATTCTCCGTCTCTTCCCCCCATCTAGGGTGACCAGACAGCAACTGTGAAAAATCGGGACGGGGGTTGGTGGTAATAGGAGCCTATATAAGAAAAAGACCCAAACATCAGGACTGTCCCTATAAAATCGAGACATATGGTCACCCTACCCCTATCCCCCTTTTTCCGGTCAGCTGTAATAGGATGTTCTGGCTCTGTTCTGTGATAAGTCTTGTTTTTAATTATATCATCTTGGTCTTGGATTGTGCTGAAGTGAAATCTCTGGTATGTTCAACATCCTTTGACTCGGATGGGGGTCAGTTGATGAGGTGTTTGGTTGAGCCAGTCTTCTGTCCCAACTTAGCTGTGTTTGAGCGTCATCAAAGGCGAGGGGTGGTGGAACAATTTGTATAGTGGGGGTGCTGAGAGTCATTGAACCAAACTTCAAATCCTGGATATAAAGGAAACCACTCAAGCCACGGTGTGCTACAGCAACCCCATCACCGTAGTTCCAGCACCTATGTCAGGGGCTCCCTAACTCGCTACTCCAGCTGGCTGACCTACCTCAGAACCAGTGGAGGGATTTGAACCCGTGTCACGGCAGTGAGCTGACATAAATTAATGGTTCTCCAGCCAACCTGCAGGCTTAGTGGAACATGAGGGCTAGCTTCATTCTCCCTTCCCACGCCATGAATGCTTGTAATATGCTGGCATTAGAGAATGGTCTCGCTTGTGGATGCAGCCTCAGAAAGACTAAAGAGTCAGCCCGGCTACCAGCCTAAAGTGATTTCCTGTAGCTCCAGCGACAGACGTGTCTGTCCGTGGTTTTGTGTGTAGTCCCAGCTCCCTGTACTGGTGGGTTTTGTGGGTTGTGTATGATGACTTCCCCCTGAGCCTCAATGGAAGACAACAGGACTTAGGCACCCAAGTCAGTTGGCACATCTGAAAATGTTACTTGTACAGTTTTCAGCTAGTGAGTTGTTCATGAATTGTTCACCTTGACTATTCCTTATTTGTGATTGGTCACTGACTGCCTGCAGATAATTGCTTCACTCTGATTGGTAAATAACCAATCAATTGCTGGGATGAACTTCCAGCAACTAATCATCTGCGCTAAACACCCTGGAATTTCTAGGATTTACAGACACTGTCATGAATCCATAATGGTTAGCTCAGCAGTCGTAAAGAGCAAACACCCCAAGCAGAAGCAGACAGAGGAGCTGGACCATTTATTTATAGGTTTGCTCATTTTTCTCATTAGCCAGCTAATATGGCACAAGAGCCCTAATTTGTGCATAGTCACTTTTCTGCAGAGTGTCACTATTCCTTGTTTTACAGAGCCCACCGTGCTGAGAGATGCTACAGGAGAGCCGAGTTGGTGTGCCAAACACCTTGCCTTTTAAATCAAACAGTCCGTATAAGATACACATGTTCCCGTGTCCGGGAAGCATAGGTATGGGGTCAAAGATTTTACACCTGCGCAATGCCATTCAGCCCGGTGTGGTTATTTCTTATTTACATGCTGGCAAGTGAGAGGAGAATTGGGTCCATTTAACACCAATGTAGTTACTCTTGATTTACACCAGGGTAAGTAACAGAGGAGGCCCATGTAAGAGTGGAGAAAACCAGGTTCCCAATAGTTTTAGGAAACACTGGAAATGAGTAACGACCTCCCCTCTGATGTCCCACAAATAAGAGTCACTCCTCACCCACACCGTATGAGGAAGGAAGTCTGCCTTACTATTGACTTTCTGAGTGCACTCCTCACCTCCTTGTTCCTTAGACTGTAAACAATGGGGTTGAACATGGGTGTCACCACCGTGTAGAGCAGAGAGAGCAGCCTGTCGCTGCCCAGAGAATAGACCGACTTGGGCCTCACGTAGGTGAATGTGACTGTCCCATAGAAGAGAGAAACCACAATGAGGTGTGAGGAGCAGGTGGAGAAGGCTTTGTGCCGGCCCTCGGCCGAGGGCATCCTCAGGATGGTGAAGAGGATGAGGATGTAGGACAAGAGAATGAGCAAAAATGGGATGAAGATAAAGACCACCGTGACTATAGCAACGGCAGCTTCATTCTTGCGGGTGTCTGTGGTGGCCAGTCTGAGCACAGGGAGAATGTCACAGAAGAAATGGCTGATACTATTAGACCCACAGAAAGGCAGAGTAAATATTGACACTGTTTGACCGAAAGCCACCAAAGTACCAATGGACCATGAAACAGCTGCCATCTGAATGCAGACTCTCTGGTTCATAACCAGGGTGTATTGCAGGGGGTGGCATATGGCCACATAGCGGTCGTATGCCATGACAGAGAGAAGGCAGCACTCTGTGATGCCGAAGAGAATGAAGAAGCACATCTGAGCACCGCAGCCTGCAAAGGAGATGGTCTGGGTCTCCGACAGCAGGTTCAGCAGCATCTTGGGAATCATGACTGAGGTGTAGCCAATTTCCAAGAAGGACAAGTTCCTGAGGAAGAAATACATCGGGGTGCAAAGAGCCCGATCTGTCACCGTGACAATAACTATCAGAGAGTTACCCAGCAGGGCCACCATGTAGAAGGTGAACAACACCACAAAGAGCAGGACTTGCAGTGCCTGGAAATCTGAGAACCCCAGGAACACAATCTCTGTCACACATGTCTAGTTGCTCTTCCACATCTCTTCAACTTGCTTGACTCATGCAGAGTTCATGGAGACTGCAAAGAATGCAAAGAAATTTACAGGTGTTAAATGTTCTTACAGGAAGATAAATTGATGGTAGTGGACAGAGGTGGATTGGACAGCAAGCCCCCACTCTATACACCCGCTAGCTTACTGGAGGTTTCATAATACATATCTGGCTTCAATTCCAGCTTTTAACATCCTGAAAAATACCCCTTTCATATTTCTGAGTAGGAAGCTGGAACAACCAAAGAAGATTCTGTCCTCACACAATCCATCACAATTTTAACACTGAATCATAAGAGTATTTTTCTTTTTTTATCTGTAGATCTCAAAGCAGTTGACAAAGGTGAGTACGTACAATTATCCCCATTTTGCACATGAGCAAGCTGATGAAGAGTGAAAAGATGCAATTTTTCTAAGGTCTCACAGAAGGTCAAAGGAAAAGCTCTGATTAAATTCTTATCCACTAGCCCACCCTGGCTCCCCAGGAAAGAGCCAGCACGAGGGCCTTGGGAATCTAATCCATGATTTGTTCTAAGCAGAAAAGATTCAATTTTCCAAATTTTGAGTTTTCAATATTTTTTGCTCATAAATCCCATTTTAGATTTAAAAAGAAAAAATCTCATAAAAAATCATTCATTTTTTCTGCATCTTTCAGACACCTCCAGTTCCAAGTTCGTCAGTTGAAGTAGCTCTTTTGCAAAGCACACCTTCAGGATCAGGGGAGCTGCAGTATGGAGACCTTAGGTATGAACCTCCATCCAAAAGCAAAGTGGGTGCAACAAACAGATCCCTCACAACCAAAGTCACCCATAACTTCCCTCTCTCTGTCACCTTCACGAGACACTCGTTTTCATCCAACCAACACTTTTAAGAGAAAATGTGTAAATCACTGACCAGGAGATAGATCGATAGATTAATAGATAGATCGATAGATGATTAAAGAAATGCCTTACAGGAAGGTTTGTGGAAACCTGTGCACTAAAATAAAATGGTCTAATTCTCCCACTGTCCTGTCTGCTCTAAGCAAAGAGAATTCAAAGTGGCTTCAAAAGTCTGGAAGCTGAAGCTAGGCAAATTCAGACTGGAAATAAGCCATAAGTTTTTTAACCATCAGGGTAATTAACCATCGGAACAATTTACCAAATGTTGTGGTGGATTCTGCATCACTGCCAATTTTTAAATCAAGACAGGATGTGTCTTTAAAAGAAACAAGACCATATAAAAACTCTCCACCCATTCACACTGGTAGTTGCATTTTACCCCTGCTTTGCACTCTTTTGCACACTTGTGAATGGTGATACAAGGTGCAAAGCAACAGTGAATAGGGTCTCCTGCATCCTCTTCCCTTTGGAATGGCATTAGGTTGTCTTAGGTAGTTCTTTGTCCTAGCATCACAACAAGCAGAGCACTACGAGGGCACTGCTGCAGTGTACACTGTCTGACACTTCCCTCACCCCTTGCTCAAATGCTGAAGCTTACTCCAGACTCAGGCAAAGTCAGCGAGAGCTTGGAAGGAGTAAAGACTGGATAAAAACTGAGTATGCAGCTCAAGACTTGGCGTCTTCCTGAGTCTCTTTCCAAAATATGTCAGGATGCCAGCCACTCATTTATATGTTTTTATTGAACTTTATGCTGGTGAGAGTGAATTTTTGCCATCAGCCAGAGAGCAGAAAGCACACAGAAAGCAGCCGTGAATGATGCCCTGCTTTGCCGCACTGGTCCAATACCCATAGGGTATTTGCTCCATAGGGGATAAAACAAATCTTATTGATATTTAAACCACTATGGGACCTACAGGGCCCATGCAAAATAACAGCCCCATTGGGCCAGGTGCTGCACAGACATAGTGAGAGGCAGTTCCTGCCACAGTGGGATTGTTAATCTGAACACAGAAGCCAGACAATGAACTACTATTTACAACATATTTCAGATAGGGAAACTGAGGCACAAAGTGACTAAGGGTGAAATTTTCTGAAGGTGCCTAAGGGCCAGATTTTCCAAGGTATTTAGGCCCCTGCTGGGAATTTCAAAAGCACCTAAGCAGGCTAGGAACCTACCGCCAGTGAAATCAATGAGAGTTATGCAGCTAACGTATTCAGAAACTTCTGAAAATTCCACTAGGAGTCTGTCTGCATCTTCAGGCACCTAAATAATGTTGCCAATCTGTCCTGTAGACCCGGAAGAGCCTAGATCTTGTTGAAAGTCAAGGAGATTTAGGCTCCTAAATTATTTTGGTGCTTTTAAAAAAAATGTCACTCTGCATGGCTTGCCCGGGGTCCCAAAGACAGTCTGTGGGAAAGCGAGGGATTGAAGCCACCTTTACTGCTTTGTTTAGCAAGCGGTGAGATTAAAGGCTTCATCCTTGAGGTTCTTCGTTTCCAGCATCTTCCATTGCTCTTATCTGGGCTGCTGAGTGATGAACCAACATAGCCCTCCCCCCTTAACTCTCCCTCCACCGAGCCAAGGAGCCTTTTGTTGCTTAATCTCTGATTTGTAATCTTTATCATGGACAAACTTTTCAAATCGCAACAGCCTCTGAAGCAATGACAGAGCTTCCTTGGCACTAGCAGGCTGATGTTTTCAGAGCAAAGTCAATAGGAATTGGACACCTAACTCGCTAGGCAAATTCCTTACTCTGAGACGAAGAATTTGTTTCCTCGTGCTTGTGTTGCTGATGCCGAGTACCTGGGAATGGATTGAAGAGGAGCTTTTAAACTCTCCCTAAGATCCACAGGGAATGTGATGGTCAAAATAGAGCAGGTGGCTCTTCCCTTAAGGATGTCACCCAACAAACAGGCTAATAATACTCTTCTTGTTTGTTTGCTCCAAATTAGTGTTAGGGGAGAAGTGCTGTACAGTGCTGTCAATATCCATTGGGGGCAAGATGGAAATGGACTCTGGGGAATTCGGACTCTATGAGCAATTTAAGCTTTGCCCACTCTGTTTAGCGTTCTAGCAGAGACAGTCAATTAATGCTAACGGGTTGGGATTTACCAACAGTTTCCATTCTGCTCAGCAAGGAGCTGTCAAGTGTAGAGTTGGTCAGGTTGTTGTTTTTTTCCTTCCCAAAGGACATTTTGATCAAAACAAAACAGTTTGAGTTCTTGTCCAAATTTCCCATGGTACATTTAGACTTTTCATTGAAAAACTGGAAACCAAAAATATTTCACTTTTCAGCAACTGAAATTTAAAAAAATCTGGGCCAAAAACTGCCCACACTCAAAATTTGGGACTGAAAATTGGGGGGGGGGGGAAATCAGCTGAAAGTTTACAGTTTCAGGGATTTGGATTTTGATGGAAAATTTTCAACCAAGTCTAATCACATGTCAAGTCTCCTCCTTGTTTATTGCTACAATTCTGTGGCTTCCTTTAATTTCATGGCTGTTACTGAGCGTCACAGCAGTAGAGAGAGAATTCAGGAGGAGAGAGAGCGCAAGAGAGACACTGGGGGTATCTCTATACTAGAAAGTAACTTCGCCCTATATTAGGCCGACTTACAGCCACTGCAGTAATTACTGCAGAGGTGCATGTTCACACGACCCTTCTTGGGTCGGTGGTGCGTGTCCTCACCAGGAGCACTTCCACCGACCTAAAAGGGGCAGTGTGGGGAGCTGAGAGCCCGATCCACTGGCAGCTTCCTGCTGGAAGCTTGGCTGTCCCAGAGGCTCCCGGGCTCCCGGCAGGCTGTCCCCACCCTCAGTTCCCCATTCCCCACGGGGACCAAGGGAACCCGCCCGGGGTTTCTCAGCTCCCCATTCCCTGCCGGGAGCTGGGCAGCCTTGTCAATTTCAGGCTCCTGGAGAGAACTGGTGCAGAGAAGCCCCAGCTCCCAGCCGGGAGTGGGGTCCAGCCACCCAGTTCTCCAGAGGAGCTGGGGGCAGCTGGGCTCTTGCTGCCTGGCTTTCTTGTCAATTTCACAGCAGGAGCCAACCGATGAAAGTAATCTAACTACACCGCCATAAGCCCTACACCTTTGGTGGAGGTAGAGTTATGATGTTGGGAGAGTAGGGCACTTACCTCGTCAGGAGCAAGGCTGTAGTGTGACATAACTAGATCAACGTAAGCTGCCTTACGTCAACCTAACTGTGTAGTGTAGACCAGGCCTGACACTAGAGCCTGGTGGGTCGTGCATTCAGCGGGGCGGTGGAAGACCCAAGATGGAGTCCTCCAATGACTATTTAAGTATTTATCCAAAGTGGAACAGCTTCAGCAGGAGCGATTGAAGGATCCCTAACGTTAGAATAGCCCCTAGCTCAGTGGTTCTGGTCCACAGGAGAAAATCACTGGCCTGTAGTTTGCAGGAGGTAAAACAAGACACTCATCATGGCCCCTTCTGGTTTTGAGAGCTCCGGAAGTATGAATCTAGGAGCTCCCAATGAAGGGAGTATTCTGTGTGTGTCTGGTTCTGATTTCACTCCATAGTGATCAGAGACAGAAGAGGAAGGACCCAATTCTAACAAATATCAAATTGCCCTTTAGCTCAATTGTTGTCTCCTGAGGGAAAGATTTTGAATGGTATTTAAGTGGCTAGAAAAAATGCAGGCACTTAGTGACATTTTCAGAAGGAAACAGGCCCTGAATACCCGTTGATTCAATAGCAATGACGCTCTTGAACATCTCACTTGATGCCTAGCTGCATCTTGAGGCAAATAAATACCTTTAACACTCTGGCCCTGAGAGTTTGGAAACAAAGAGCCAGTGTGCTAAGCCCAGATCCCTGGTGGTGAGGATGGAGGGTGTCTGTACACATGCAAAGTATCTGGTATAACTGGCACGTTATTATTCTGAGCTCCTGGAGAACTTTGAACTTGCCCAATGGCCCAGATTCTCAGCTCAGTCATGATGGTGTAAATTGGGAGTCATTCCACTGGCTCCAGTGCTGTCTCTGTCTCTGTTATCAGAATCCGAGCCACTCTCTTGGTGATGTTAATGCACTGGGCCAGATAAATCCTTGGTGTAACCATGGTGAAATTGGTGCAGTTACACCAGGGAGTGATTTGGCCCAGTCATGCCATTGAAAACTCCTTGCACTGAGCTCGGGCTAGATCATGCCGCAATAATGTTGTTTTTAATTAATACCCAAAGGGCCTAATTGCAAACCTTCCATCACCACACACAGCTTAGAATCCATTTAGGAGTCATTATGTTGTGTTTATACATCAGTTATTTAAATCCCATGTTCCCTGGTTGTTAGGAACAGGCTAGCTCCAGGCAAATTCAGCTGGACTTTTCACTCCTCAGTGTTGGACGGAATCCAGGTTCTGTCTCAATGCTGGTAAAAAGGGATGACAGTTTGGTAGCCTGAGCCCATTTCCTATCAAAACCATGGCTACCCCTCCGGTCCTAGAACCAGGCCATGCGAAGCCACCTGGCAGGGCTTTGCTAACGTCTGGTGGAGTTTGACCTGACCCTCATTGTTAGGTTGTTTTTCACTCTTTACCCTTACACTGGGTAGCAGCGAATCCATGCAGAATATGTATGGATGCTTGAGTGTATCGAGTGTCTGACCAACCACTTACCACCACCAGAAAGAAAGGTGCTAGTTAAACGCTCAAGCATGCTCTAATAACCAGGTCATTTTCTTTGCAGAGCCCCTCAGAAATTCATGATGCTTTAGGAATGGGACCAAGGGGAGTTAGGTGCCTTTGGAAGTCACTGTGAGTTGGGCTTCTAACTCCCACAGGCCCCCTTTAAAATCCCAGGCTCTGTGGGTAAACATCATGTTTAGTTTATGCGCAATGTCCATAGAAAAAGCAACAACAATGGTCTGAAAGGCCTTAACCAGTCATTTTGGGCAGCATGCCGTTATTATTTTATAGCACACACAGGTGTGCTGGAAGCATCAAAGAAAAATACCATTCCTTGGTGACCGAGCTTGCACGCCAAACGAATGACACGTTTGTTGTGGAAAATTTACCACACGGTTGATTTTGGATCAGACAGCCTGAAGCTCCTTTATTGATCAATCAAACATGCATGCATGGGGGAGTCAGCCAAGGCAGCCAAACCCCCCCGACGGATAAAATGCGAGAGATTATATAGGATAAAACCACAAAAATTACATATACTTCCTTAAAGTTTTACATCCATATAAGGAATAAAGCAAAACAAGTTTTCCTGTTTTTTCTTAGTTTTGCCCTTTGCGGTTTCTTGCTCTGTCACCCTACATCTATTAATCATAATCTGTTACAAAGGTTAATTCTACTTTTATAATGTCTACAGTTAGTTCTGCTTTTATGATTTCTGTCTACCCTTCTCCTTTTACTCCCCCGCCACTTTTCTCCTTCCTCCAGACCACACATACAGTTCACCTGACCCTACATACAGTTCACTTGACCAAAGTTTAGGCCTTAGACTATTTTTCCCCCACAATTTCCCCCTTTGGCGCTTCTCTAGCGTCACCTTTGGCCTAAACTTTAACATTCATGAGCCCATTGATTTCTTTCCTTTTTTTTTTTTTAATCCCAACTTTTATCAAAAATTTTATTAACAATCATTAATGCCACTTGTTTCCTTGCCTAGCAAAAAATTATAGGCACAGCAACAACAAAGGCACAATTCCAAACCAAGCAACATCACCACAACTGTTAGCCCACTCAATATAAAAATACGATGGGGTTTACATATAATTTTGGTTACCGCACACAGCAAATCTCAACTAATACACAAAGAAGACAGCCTATAGGCTCTCTGAAAGGCACCTTTTTCTATCTGATATACATTTTTAAGGATATGAATTTGTCCCTATAAATCAGAAATTTTCTGGACCTCGGGTATCAATGAAAGCAGATTTTGGAAACAGTCTGGTACCAGGGTTGTCCAGTTAAAGGGCATTTTATACCTGAGAGTTGATTGCAAATTTTTTTTATCCAAAGGCCAATAAATAACATGGTTGCCTGCGGTCATAGTGAGGTTAAAATGGGCGTTGTGTACAATATGGGCCTTAACAAATACACAGCTGTTATTAGCCTGGAAGATCATGACTCCTGTCAGGAAGGTTCCCAGTCCCTTACCTTCCCAATAAACATTGTTATGGACAGTGACAACTTTCCTTGGCTTGAGTTTACATATACATTGAAGCTGTGGGAGTTCCAATGGCCAGAGTGTCCATTGATTCCCCAATCCAATCCAAATATTGGGTGTTATTTCAGGGGCACCGACTATAAATCGGCTAGGTAAACCAGGTGGTTTTATTTCCCAAATGTCTCAGTGAATAACCGAGTCCCAGATGCATCCTCCCCATGGACCAGGCAGGACTCGGTAAGTGGGTGCCCATACCCCTTTAACTGGTCCATACGCTTGGAAGGAGCATTGGGACTGTACACACTTCCACACTGAAAACCTCCAGGTATGTCTCCATGGCCACAGATTAGATGGTACTCCTGAGGTGTCTATGAGGGCATTGGGCCAGGCCTGGTGCTCGAGGTTACTCCGAATGGCCTGCTAACTGATCATTCAGAAAATCCTGGATCTCTGAACATGCCGTGTCCCACTGCAATGCCTCCCCAGCACCAGTGATGTTCCAGACCATCTCTGCTAGAAGTTTCTGGGTTAAGGAACCAAGGGCGGAAATGATATATAACTCACCTACCCCGGCTTGCACCTGGGTTAGTTGTGCCCCTGTAATAAGCCCTGAGGCCTTTTCTAATTGGCCCAATTTTTCTGCATGCTGTTGGTTTTTTATGGATATTCCAAATTGCAGCTACACTATTGGCTCCATCCCATAGAGATCCGGTCAAGTCTCTCTTCTTTCTAGAGGAAATAACCCAAGCCCTCTGTTGTACTAATCTAATGGCAGCCCCCCCCTCCCCCCTGAACAATTTGGGTATGTAGAGGTGATCTGGAAACTGGATAAGGGCAATAAAAATTTAACAGTCCTTAATGTAGTGTTAATTACAGTCCATTGATATCCTAATACAGCTCTCTTTGGTGTAGTACTGTACCACATCTGTTGGTTAAACACCTTTATGTACTTTTGGGAGGCATTGATATTAATGGCATAAGAAGGGGTGTATTACAATAAGATACAGGTCACATTATTAGTCACTGGAATAATTTTTATGCAGGTAAAATTTCCAGTGGCAAAACAAACTCTTTGGATATTCGTTTAATTGTTCACTAATTGGGTGACCAAATAACAATAAGGGCCTCTCTCATTTAACACAGTGCAAATTCCAGGAACAGCCATCATATCTACTTTGCTATAGAACCCATCAATTGCAATTACAAATTCTTGGGGTTGACTGGTAGTGATATCATATACTTTTATCTCCACTGATCCACTTGTTTTCCATTCAATTGTTCGCTTATATGGGATAGCCTGAATCTTAAAAATAATTTCTTTTTCTAAACAATATTTAAATAAATCACTAAAGTGTGAAGGCCTTGGCCATTGGTTTTATCAAATATATGGCACTGTCTGTATTTGGATGTGTTACAGGGGTAATAGTGTAATGGAGGAGATGGCAGGGGCAGTGGCAACAAGGTGCCTTTGGTACTTGTCATTTAAAATCCAATTAGGGAGGGCAACACATGCTGAAAGATTTATCCAAAACACAGGGCGCAGCCTGTAGAATAAACCCCAAAATCCAATCAATATCACATTCCCAAGCATGGGTCCCACAAGTTTCTTCCTGCCAGTGTATAATTCTTTGTTTTTTCACCAGGGTCAGTTCTTAATGTCTTTTGTAGTCAGGAATCCCTGGACTTTGGTGGTTTCAATGGAGCGAGTGTTCCTTTTTCTCTTTTCCTGAAACAGTCATGGTTCAGCATCATACAAGGGAGAGGTTACTAGCACTTCACCTTGTCCTTTTTCCCTGCTGTCCAGAAGGCACAGCAGAGCTAGAAGGAGAAATAGGCTTATCAGTCGGAGAGTCCTCCCGAGGTGGAGGGGTCTTTTTACAGTGAGAAGCATGGGTCCAGGTAGGCAGTCCTTGGCACTTCACAGCAGTGTTGGTGGTTAACAGGACTTGGAAAGGGCCTTTCCAGCATGGAGCCAAAGCAGTCTTTCGTTGATGGACTTTACGTAGACTCAGTCTCCTGGTTTTAATGAATGGCAGGGCTGCTAGGGTCTTTGGGTAGCACTTCTTTACCTGTGAGAAAAAACCTAACACATTTCATTAATGCCTGGCAGTATTTTGCAGATTTTTTTTTTTACAGCTGCTTCGGCACATTCAAGCCCCCCCTTTTCTTGGTTGTCAGCCAAGTCTTAGCTGTAGCAGTGTCCTTGAATGGGGCCAGCATCTTATCTTTGGACTGAGCTTGCTAGCTATTTTTTTCCCAGTTAATTCGTTCTGTTCTTTTTTCTTCTCCCCTTCTTGGCTTTTTTTTAACCTACAAAGGAAACTTCCACTCTTCACTCATACACCTTTTCTCAACAATGAACACATACATATTGCCATTATACAGTACATTAATCTTATTATTCAATGTATGCCACATATACCCTTCCAGTAAAATAACTTTATTACAGAGCTATGGAGCAACAAACCAGGACAAGCACACCCACTTTTGAGGAGTCTACTCGGTACAACCTCTGATGTCCAATAGCTTTTCTCCCTACCCAGCCGTCTGGCTAGAAATCTGAGGTAGCCAGAAGGATCCCATGTGCAATATAGGGAGTGGGTTAACCTTTCATGTCCTTGTTTCCAAAGACTGTTGGTATGCAAATTTTAACAACAATTTTTTTTCAATTAAAAGATCTGGCCAATGAAGTTTCTTTTTCTTACTTAAGCAAATGTATTAGACTTTAGTATATCACATTTTCCTGATTTATCCAAACACTTTGTATTCCAAGTTGAATAAAACAAGTATCTGCATTTTTTTTATTATTTTTTTTATTTAACCGTTCTATTTAATTTTGAACTAGACTGTCCTATGAAAATATTAAACACAACAATTCTGGCCACAAGACAAACACCACAAGACAGGACACAGAACACAAAAATAATTCATATTGTGCCAGTAAATGCATGGTACGTTGAATGCTGTTCAGCTGGCATCTGTTTTCTCTGATGATCTAAAAGACAAAAGAACAGAAGTCTACCCCTTCTGGGTAGTCAGTCATTGCTTAAAATATTTCCTTTATATACAAATACTCTTGTTGATTTCAGGCAAAACAGAGGAATTATCCCATATTTCCTTGTAATTGTTTCATAGGCAGCCCAGGTTTCAGTGGCTTCTACATTATCAGTTAAGATAATTTGCCTTAGTTACAGATGCTTTCTGGCTTGCTTCTGGACCCAAAGCTATCCAGAGCTTAAAGACTCTTAGGCTAGGTCCACACTACCCGCCTGATTCGGCAGGTAGAGATCGATTTTCTGGGATCGATTCATCGCGTCTCATCTGGATGCAACAAATCGATCCCAGAAGCTCTCCTCCGTCGACTGCGGAACCCCCGCTCGCCGAGAGGAGGAAGCGCTGTCGACGTGGAAGCTTGCCTGCGCCGCGTGGACCCGCAGTAAGTAAACTTAGTTCGATCTAGGAAACGTCGACCCCAGCCACGCTATTCTCGTAGCTGAAGTTGCATTTCCCAGATCGATCCCCCGCCCCAGTGTGGACCAAGCCTTACTTAAAAAGGGACACAATTAACTTTTAACTCCTGTTTTCAAACACACAGTGATCTGAAAAAAAACAACACAACCTATTTTGGTAGGTTTGCATTTCTTTTACCTCTGCTCCAATATACATTGCACATGTTCCGGGGAAAATACACATCCTCTCCATCAATTTCTACACAAGGTGTAACTTTATTTTGTGCTTACAAAATCTCCATGCACCCACAGCAAAGTGACAGCTCGATCACACAGAGCCAGGGGCACTGTCCTTCTCTCTCTTTACCAGATCTTTTATCTGCTATTTTGTTACCCAAAAACAAATTCAAATCTTTTATTCTCCTGGCTTTGACTACCCTGCTGCAGCCACAACCTTTGGTCTATTTAAAACATTTTAAATCTTGTAAAGCATTAAGTTACCTTAAGGATTAAATGCTAAATACCTTAAACAACACTAGTTTCCTGTGTCTGGCAAAAGTATTCTCAGTTTTGCAACTTTAAACAATACCAAGTCATCTCAAGCTTATAAAATACAGATTGTACACAGCAGGAGTGTTCTTCAGCAAATTAGACTAAATTATCCATAGTTGAATAATTCCACTTAAATAATCTCTTGCCTGGATTACTTACAGACATTCACTGCTTGATTCCCTCCAGTAACTACAGAGTTAACTTTTCACTTTCTTTCTTTCAACTTCCTCAAACTGTGATTGCCTGCTTGTTTGGACCCGATCCTTTTTTTCTTTGCTGCATTATTTCTTTCCATGGGCACAGGCATTGTTTTACTACCAATTTAGCAAGGAGGGTGGGCCTTTTAACTAACCCCCCTTTTATTTATTTATATACACCTATTTACATACACACATTACATCTAGATGCATCTTATTTAATAATAACTTTAATTCTTTATGTCTGAACTTAATACAATCTTTTCTTGAGGCAATAATAACCCCTCAGCACTGGTGCATTATAAAAAAGAATAATAACAGGGCTAGGGACAACGGGAGAGAAAGAAAGAATACAGCAACACTTCAGCAATCACATGAGACACATAAGCGACCAAGAGCCTGGCAGGGCCTGCCCTTACAGCAAGTAACCACGCAGCAAGCCAGGAAGTGCATCTTTTGTTACTCATCAGAACTCCATACAAGAGGTTTGCCTGGGTCCTGAGCTCTTGCCCATACGTGAGCAGTGCTGGGGTACGCTTTGTGCTGCTGTTCTATAAGCCAGGGACTCTCAACCTTTCCAGATTACTGTACCCCTTTCAGGAGTCTGAATTGTCTGGTGTACCCCCAAGTCGCACCTCACTTAAAATCCACTTGCTTACAAAATCAGACCTAAACTACAAAAGTGTCACAGCACGCTATTACTGAAAAATTGCTTCTTTCTCATTTTTAACCACATCATTATAAAATAAATGGATTGTTATTAGGGCTGTCAATTAATCGCAGCTAACGCATGCGAATAACTCAAAAAAGTAATCATGATTAATCGTAACTTTAATCGCACTGTTAAACAACAGAATACCAATTGAAATTTATTAAATATTTTGGATGTTTTCCTACATTTTCAAATATATTTATTTCAATTACAACCCAGAATACAAAGCATACAGTGCTCGCTTTATATTATTATTTTTGATTACAAATATTTGCACTGTAAAAATGATAAAAGAAATAGCATTTTCAATTCACCTCATACAAGTACTGTAGTGCGCTCTCTTTATCGTGAAAGTGCAATTTACAAATATAGATTTTTTTTGTTACATAACTGCACTCAAAAACAAAGCAATGTAAAATTTTGGAGCCTACAAGTCCACTCAGTCCTACTTCTTGTTCAGCCAATCGCTAAGACAAACAAGTTTGTTTACATTTACATAAGATAATGCTGCCCACTTCTTATTTACAATGTCACCTGAAAGTGAGAACAGGCATTCGCATGGCAATTTTGTAGCTGGTATTGCAAGGTATTTATGTGCCAGATATGCTAAACATTCATATGCCCGTTCATGCTTCGGCCACTATTGCAGAGGACATGCTTCCATGCTGATGACGCTGATTAAAAAAATAATGCATTTATTAAATTTGTGACTGAACTCCTTGGGGGAGAATTGTATGTCTCCTGCTCTGTTTTACCTGAATTCTGCCATATATTTCATGTTATAGCAATCTCAGATGACGACCCAGCACATGTTGTTCATTTTAAGAACACTTTCACCGCAGATTTGACAAAATGTAAAGAAAGTACCAATGTGAGATTTCTAAAGATAGCTACAGCACTCGACCCAAGGTTTAAGAATCTGAAGTGCTGTCCAAAATCTGACTGGGATGGGGTGTGGAGCATGCTTTCAGAAGTCTTAAAAGAGCAACACTCCAATATGGAAAGTACAGAACACAAACCATCAAAAAAATAAAATCAACCTTCTGCTGGTGGTATCTGACTCAGATAATGAAAATGAACGTGTGTCAGTCTGCACTGCTTTGGATGGTTATCGAGCAGAACCCATCATCAGCATGGACGCATGCCCCCTGGAATGGTGGTTGAAGCATGACGGGACATATGAATCTTTAGCACATCTGGCACATAAATATCTTGTGGCGCCGGCTACAACAGTCAGGTGACATTGTAAACAAGAAGTGGGCAGCATTATCTGTTTGTCTGAGTGATTGGCTGAACAAGAAGTAGGACTGAGTGGATTTGCAGGCTCTAAAGTTTTCCATTGTTTTATTTTTGAATGAAGTTATTTTTGTACATAATTCTACATTTGTAAGTTCAACTTTCATGATAAAGAGATTGCATTACAGTACTTGTATTAGGTGAATTGAAAAATACTATTTATTTTGTTTTTTACAATGCAAATATTTGTAATAAAAAGTAAATATAAAGTGAGCACTGTACACTTTGTATTCTGTGTTTAATTAAAATCAATATATTTGAAAATGTAGAAAACATCCAAAAATATTTAAATAAATGGTATTTTATTATTGTTTAACAGCTCAATTAATCATGCAGTTAATCACGTGATTAAACACGATTAATTTTTTGAATTGTGTGATTAATGTTTTAATCGCTTGAATGCCCTAATTGTAATATAAATATTGTACTTACATTTCAGTGTATAGTCTATAGAGCAATATGAACAAGTCATTGGCTGTATGAAATTGTAGTTTGTACTGACTCGACTAGTGCTTTTTCTGTAGAGTTGATGTACCCCCTGGAAGACTTCTGTGCATAGACGCCAACTCCATGGGTGATCCAGTGCTGGAGCACCCACAGAAAAAAATTAGCGGGTGCTTGGTAACCACTGGCAGCCAAGCTCCCTCCTCCCAGTGCCTCCCACCCACCGGCAGACCCGCTGATCAACTCCTCCCCCTCCCTCCCAGCATCTGCTGCACGCCACAGAACAGCTGTTCAGCAGTATGCAGGAGGCACTGGAAGGAAAGGGGAGGAGCGGGGATGGGGTGCGCTCGGGGGAGGGAGCGGGTAGAGGCAGGAAGGAGACAGAGTGGGGGCAGGAAGAGGCAGGGCAGGGGTGGGGCCTTGGAGGAAGAGATGGAGTGGGGGTGGGCATAGGGCGGGGGGGGGTCGAGCACCCCCCAGGTAGAGAGGAAGTTGGCGCCTATGCCTCTGCGTACCCCCAGGGGTACGTGTACCCCTGGTTGAAGACCACTGCTATAAGGAATGGGACATGCTGGCCCCAGACCCTTTGGTGCTGTTCTAGAAAGGCAGCCTGCTCAACTCCCAGCGTCCTATTGAACCTTTCCTCCATCCCATCAGATGAGGGTGTGCTGGGGTGGGGCAGGTTTTAAGGAGCCCTAGAATCTCCCAAATCTGCAGAAACGCTTTGTATTCAAAGTGTGTCCCTTGATCTGTGTGTTACTCATCCAGGATCCCAAATGTGGTGAAGAATTCATTCACTAGGACCCCAGTTGCTGTCACAGCTCTGGAGGTCTTACTGGATAAGCCTCATCAAGCCCTTTTGTGAAGCAGTCCAGAACAACCAGCAAATATTGACCTCCAGCCTCTGTCTCAGGAAAGGTCCCAAGAACACCAATGGCAGTGCACTCCTTTAGCCCCTTGGAAATTTTAAAATTGTCATTGATGGAGAATCCACTCAACCCTTGCTAAGTTCTTCCAGTGATTAATCACCCTCACTGTTAAAAATGTACACTTTATTTCCAGCATGAATTGGTCTAGCTTCAACTTCCATTGTGTTACACCTGTGTCTACTAGCCAGTAGAGCCCATTACTAAATATTTGTTCTCCATGTAGGTACTTATGGACTCTGATCACGTCACTCCTTAACCATCTCTTTGCTAAGCTAAATAGAATGATCCCCTTGAGTGAACGACTATAAAGCATGTTCTCCAATCCTTTAATCTTTCATTTCCTAGGAGCTCATAAGGTTTTGTCAAACGGCAGTCAGAAAAAAGTGAGACACTTGATTCAAATTGTTTAAAAAGTGGAAATTTCTGACATTGTCAACCCAATCCGAACAAACCCAACATGAAAAAACAATTATAGGTTATTTGCAATAGCCATTTTTGTCACTTTTACATTTCTTAAAACTAAATATTTACCACTTCTGTTAAAATGAAATCTCTGCAGCAAATTTACTTGCAGATTTCTACCACCCTGCGATGGTAACAATAATAAGTCACACAGGATGCTAATAAAAGTTTATTGAAAATTTTCCATCAAATTTGTTTATTTTAATTAAAAAATTGAGTTTTGACTAAACGAAACTGTTCACGGAATGAGTCTGCTCTTTTCAAATTTTTTCAAATTTTGATCAAAACCTGAAACCCTGAAAAAAATTGGTCAAACATCTCTCCCTCCCCCTTCTCCCCCAACTTTTTTGGTTTGGGGCAGTTTTCATAATAATATTTTGGGTGTTTGGTTGCTGAAAACCAAAATATTTCTGATTTTCGGGTGTTCCATTTTTTGATGAACAGGCAAAGTTCTCCAGTGAAAATGTTGCCAAATATATATACATAATTTTCAATTAACTTTTCCATGCCAGCACAAAAATCCATTCACTTCTATTTGCAGCAGTCTATTTCGTTCGCACTGGTGTTAAAAAAAAAAAAGCATTAGAACAATGATGATTCAATCATTCCCAATGCTCTCTTCGCTTGGCACAACTGTAATGCAGATAGAGATGACAATGACAATTTAGCATGGTTCCCTACCCTGTGATTTCTCTGCACGGGTGTAATGCAAATAATACAATAAATGGTAATTAATATGTTTCCCTAAAGTATGTGCCCCATGCAGAACTGTGCCTTACATTGTACAGCCCACTTCCCGTGACAATATCAGAGTCAGACCCTTTGTTGCATTGATTATTGTCTCTACTTTAGTTATTCTTTTCCAAGGAAGCAGTTTCTCCTTAGCGCTTTCCTCAGAGCAGATGTCACTTCCTGGTTCCTCAGGGTGTAGATCAGGGGGTTCAGGGCTGGGGTGACAACGCTGTACATGAGGGTGGCAACCAGCTCCCTCTCAGAGGAGCTTTCCGCAGAGGAGAGCATGTAATTGAAGATGACCGGCACATAGAGCAGTGCCACTACCATGAGGTGGGAGATGCAGGTGGAGAAGGCCTTTCTCCTGCTTTTCTGGGAGCGGACCTTCAGGAGAAGGAAGGAGATGATGTAGAGGTAGGAGAGGAGTGTGAGGGCAAAGGAACCCAGACCAATGCCCCCGGTAATGATGTTGAGCAGGGTCAAATTGAGGTGGATGCTGCTACAGGCCAGGCTCAGTAGGGGCTTGATGTCACAGAAGAAGTGCTGGATTTCATTGGGGCCACAGAAATTCACCTGAGATATCATGACCGTGTGCATCAGGGCATGCAGGAAGCCACTGGACCAGGTGGCCACTGCCAGGAGCAGGCAGGTCTGTGGGCTCATGACCAGCCTGTAGCGCAGCGGGTTGCAAATGGCCACATAGCGGTCGTAGGCCATGACAGCCAGCAGCATGGCCTCACTGCTGCCCAGAAAGTGGAAGAAGTGGAGCTGGGCCAGGCAGCCAGCAAAGGAGATGGTTTGGCGCCTCGAGAGGAAGCTGACCAGCATCTTGGGAATGGTGACCGTGCAGTAGAAGATGTCCAGGCAGGAGACGTTGCCCAGGAAGAAGTACATGGGGGTGTGAAGCCAGGGCTCAGCCAGCACCACAGCTATGATGGCCCCATTACCCAACAGACTGGTCACGTAGAGCAGGAGGAAGAGAATGAAGAGAGGGCGCTGTAGTACCAGGAGATGGGTCAGGCCCAGGAGGACGAACTCGCTCACCACTGTCTGGTTCTCCATTGCTGTGGAGGGAAGAGGACAAAGCAGGAGAAAAGCAAACAGGCTGAAGGTAGCATCCACCACCATGTCAATGGTCCTATTCCCAATGCAATGGAGCTGGATGGACACTTAGGGGTTTTGTTTTCTGGCTGCAGCCACAGGTGCAATCTGTACCCAGATATGACTGAGCAGTAAAAAGAGGCAGAATAATTAGAGCAGTTTGCATTTCTTTATAAAGCTGAGAGAGAGAGAGAGAGAGAGAGGATTCATGGGACCAGGGCTGTTCGGCATAGTCATAAAAGATCTGGAAAAAGGGGTAAACAGTGAGGTGGCAAAATTCACAGACAATACAAAACTACTCAAGATACTTTAGTGCAAAGCAGACTGCAAAGAGTTACAAAGGGATCTCACAAAATTGTGTGACTGGGCAACAAAATGGCAGATGAAATTCAAAGTTGATAAATGCAAAGTAATGCACATAGGAAAACATATCCCAACTATTCGTATAAAATGATGGGGTCTAAATTAGCTGTTACCAATCAGGGAAGAGATCTTTGTGGACTCATTGTGCCTAGTTCTCTGAAAACATCCACTCAATGTGCAGCAGCAGTCAAAAAAGCTAACAGAGTATTAGGAAAGGGAAAGATAATAAGACACAAAATATCATATTGCCTCTATATAACTCCATTGTACAGCCACATAGAATCTTAATAGAATCGTAAGACAGGAAGGGACCTCGAGAGGTCATCTAGTCCAGGTCCCTGCACTCATGGGGCATCTAGACCATCCCTGACAGGTGTTTGTCTAACCTGGTCTTTAAAAACTCATATGATGGAGATTCCACAACCTCCCTAGGCAATTTATTCCAGTGCTTAACCACCCTGACAGTTAAGAAGTTTTTCCTAATGTCCAACTTAAACCTACCTTGCTACAGCTTAAGCCCACTGCTTCTTGTCCTATCCTCAAAGGTTAACAAGAACAATTTTTCTCCCTCATCCTTGTAACAACCTTTTATGTACTTGCAGACTGTTATCATGTCCCCTCTCAGTTTTCTCTTATCCAGAGTTAACAAACCCAATTTCTTCAATCTTCCCTCATAGGTCATGTTTTCTAGACCTTTCATCATTTTTGTTGCTCTTCTCTGCACTTTCTCCAATTTGTCCCCATCTTTCCTGAAATGTGGCACCCAGAACTGGACACAATACTCCAGCTGAGGCCTTATCAGTGCGGACTAGAGCGGAAGAATTACTTCGCGTATCTTGCTTACAACACTCCTGCTGGATATTCGCTTTTTTTGCTACAGTGTTACACTGCTGACTCATATTTAGCCTGTGGTCCACTATGACCCCCAGATCCCTTTCCGCAGTACTCCTTCCTAGGCAGTCATTTCCCATTTTGTATGTGTGCAAATGATTGTTCCTTCCTAAATGGAGTACTTTGCACTTGTCCATCTTGAATACTGTGTTCAGCTTTGGTTGCCCCATCTCAAAAAAGACATATTAGAAATGGAAAAGGTACAGAGAAGGGCAGCAAAGATGATTAGGGGGATGGAACAGCTTCCATATGAGGAGAGAATAAAAAGACAGACTGCTCAGCTTGGAAAAGAGATCGTTTGGGGGATATGATTGAGGTCTATAAAATCATGACCGGTGTGGAGAAAGTAAATAAGGAAGTGTTATTTACTCCTTCTCATAACTCAAGAACTAGGGGCCACGAAATGAAATTAATAGGCACCAGGTTTAAAACAAACATACGTAAGTATTTCTTCACACAACGCACAGTCAGTCTGTGGAACTCATTGCCAGGGGATGTTGTGAAGGCCTAAATATAACTGGGTTCAAAACAGAATGAGATATATTCCTGGAGGGTAGGTCCATCAATGGCTATTAACCAAGAAGGTCAGGGACAAAACCTCATGCTCTGGGTGTCCCTAAACCTCTGTATCCCAGAAGCTGGGACTGGACAACAAAGGGTGGATCACTCCTTAAATTGTCCTGTTCTGTTCATTCCCTCTGGGGCACCTGGCACCGGCCACTGTTGGAAGACAGGATACTGGGCTAGAAGGACCAGTCATCTGACCCAGTCTGGCTATTCTTAGGTTTGTATGAAATTTTTGAGGCAATGGTTTGTGAGAAACCCAGGACTGACTCACAGGCGTGCTCAGGGGAGTGGCAGAAAGAGGCAGGTGTCCAAGGAACTGAAGAGAAATCAAGAGCCCCTTTGACTTTGCTGAAAGGAAACTGGGAGAACATACCATTCGAATAGAGTCAAGACAGCAAGCGTGAACCACACGGGTTTTAGAGGAAAAAGAACAGGAACGAGACAGGTTATATACAGAGGCTGTTTTAATCCATTTCCACAACCTCTGAGCTGAAATACTCTCCTATCTGGATTTATCACAGGACTGGTCAAAAGTTTTCCACCAATCATTTTGACAGAAAATTTCGGGTTTTTGGCAGAAAGTGTGTTTTCCTCAAAATATTTTACTTTTTTTGTCAACAAACAAAATGCCAAAAAAAATTGGGTTTTCAAGTTTTTAGTATTTCACTTTTTCAATGTAAAATTTTATCAAAAATTGTGTGGTTTTTTTCATTTTTTGTTGAAATTTTTTATACAAAACCAAAATATTTTCTGAACAGCTCTGTTTATAAACTCCATATAGTCTAGGACAATTAGAGCTGGCTTAAGCCCAGCCAGGTAACAGAGAACGAACTATGTAACCCAGCTTTACCAATTAGCGAGTGAAGTTTAGGGAGGAGAAGAAACACAGGTGACCTAAAAGAATGATTCCAGCTAAAGAACAGACCCTTTCAGTGAGGACTTTATGGAAAGTCCTGGCTCTCATTGACCTCGCAGTGACAATGTTAACGCCACCAGGAGTCCAGTCTTCAAAAGACAGTTTATCTGAACAACATTGCCCTAGATAAAATCAACTGGTTTTCCTATCAGTTTCATGACTACCTATATAGCAATCTATGCAAGCACTTATACTGGGAATTATCACCACAGAATCTGAATAACTCCCAAGAATGCACTCTTGGGATTAAATGAAAGTGCTCAGTGAAGCCGTTTTTGAGAGGGGACCACAGACTATGCAGCGGGGAGCTTGGCAGAAGCCATGACTTTGAGGGAAGAAAGACTGAGGGAATGAAAACCAAGATAGAAATGCCAGAGAAGAGGAGAGGGAGGGAGGGAGTTGAAAGGTGAAGGGGTGGTGATCAAAGAATGGGAATAAGATTAGATAGATAGATAGATAGATAGATAGATAGATAGATAGATAGATAGATAGATAGATAGATAGAATGAATATGGGAAATACCAGTGGAAAAATCAGCCCTTTGGTAAGTGGTGTATTTTCCTCACTGAGTTTGGTCCCTGATCTCTGCATGGTGACCAAGGTGGACAGGTGAGCCAGCGGGTTAGAGACATTCCAGGATTTAACTATAGGCAAATGCCAAAGGGATTCTGTGCTGGCTGAAGCACCGTACCTTGTAGCTGAATGTGTCTTGTACATAATTAACCTTCCCAACTGTTCAGGAGCCAGCAGGAACATTTCCCCCTTGATATTCCTCCACCCTTTTGTTTTGTTTTAAACAAATGATTGTACAAAGCAAACAGACCTGCTTGTTCTACCTCATCCTTTCTGCTAAGCGAAGAATCATGTTGGCAGCAGCGCTGCTGATCTTCCCTGCGTGCTCTCATCCCTACTACAACCTGCTCATATTTAATGGGCCTCCTCTCAATACACTGGGGATTAACAGCAGAGAGTCGCTGTTTAGTGGAGAAAACAGCAGGCACTAGTTAACTCTGACTGGTCTCCCCAGTGTGAATGTTTTGCTTTTGTTCGGAGAACCCCTCTCTGTTGGCTTCCATGCAACATTTCATTGTGCAATAGCTTCATTGTCTGTCTATCCAACCATCTATCTGTTTGTACTGGTGCCTGCCCATCCTGATATTATCTGAGGCCTCCCAGGGACACAGACTGGCACAACAGAGTCCCTACTGGATTTCACTGAGGCGTCTGCCCTTTCCCAGGTTATGCTCAGGTGCTGAGAACACCTACTAGGACGATCCAGGGAATGGAAGGCCTATCTTCTGAGAGGAAACGGGAAGAGGCTGTCTTGTTAATCTAGTGAAAAGAAGGCAGAGTGCTCTGGATAATTAAGTTGGGTGGAGGTTAAATGCCAGGGAGGGTGAAGAGCTATTGAAGCTAAAGGAGAAGGTTGGCTCCAGAACAAATGGAGATGAACTGGCCATGAGCAAATTCAGGCTGGAAATTTGAAGCTGGTTTCTAATCACCAGAGGAGTGAGGTTCTGGAGAAGCCTCCCAATGAGAGTTTGGTAGGGGGGCAAACAACTGAATCCGTTTAAAGAGAGAGCTCTTCCATCGGTGTAGGAGCGTCTTCATTTAAGTGCTACAGCGGTGCAATTGTGTCGATGTGGTATTTAACGTGTAGATCTGTCCTCCAGCACTTAAGTCCCACAGGCCTCTTTGAAAAGCCCAACTTGGGTTGACAGAAGCACAGACTGTTGCAAGAAAAAGATAAAATGTAAACCTTTTCCAGACTGTCCAGGTGTGACGGGATCCCCAGGGTACAACCTAGAACTGGGGTATCACTGTGCCCCCTTAAATCTCCAGCCTGGGCTGTCCCTCACAATGCTTTGCTAGTGACAAGCTGCAAACCCCTCTAGATGTTGTTCTCACTCAACCCAACAGCATGTGGAGCACCACACCCAGCTAGCTTGCATGAATGATCCCAGAGCCACTCAAGAATCACACCGAGAAAGGCACCAGCCAATTCCCCCACATCTCCCCAGCCCTGTACCCCAGAGCTGTACCATCTTGCCCTGGTCAGAAGCCTGAACATTGTAAGTTTATTACCCAGTCTGCCCCTCCCT
The DNA here is from genome assembly GCF_002925995.2 of Terrapene triunguis. Classification (NCBI taxonomy): domain Eukaryota; kingdom Metazoa; phylum Chordata; order Testudines; family Emydidae; genus Terrapene; species Terrapene triunguis. Next base: position 170,533 of record NW_020693710.1, read on the forward strand.
CAATGGGGAGAACATGCACCAGCCTTTGTAACCTGAGTTGAGATTTCCCAAGAACTTCAACTGAAATACAGTTTTAGGTAAAATGTAAAACTACAGAAAGATAGATTTTAAGTTGTTATAAGTAGAAGGCTTAAAAGATCAGAGATAGTTACCAAAGAAAATAAAAGATAAGTGCATAATCTAAATCTTAACCCTTATCACACTAGACAGTATTTAGAACAAGCAATTTTCTCACTCCACTGGATGTTGCAGTTCACAATACACAGGACTCTTGCTCAAGCCTGGGACCAGTCTCCTCTGTTGAAGTCTTCTGTCTCCCCAGCATTCTTGTTGCTTCCAGCATAGGTGAGGGAGGAGAAAGGCCCAAGCATGATGCCCTAGTCCCCTGTTTTATATCCTTAGTTAATGTGCCTAGAAGACACTTGCCCCGACATGTCCTGGTGGGTGTTGCTGAGTCACAGTGATCACGTAAACCCCCATTGTGGTGGACTTGTACAACTGAGTCATAGACTTGATTAGTGGTTTGTTAACATCCACCTGGCAGTAGAGTCTCTCAAACTTACAACATATTTCAGTGACAACAATACAGCAAAATCTCATAATTTCATACACACTAATGACATACATATTTGGATAGAACAACAGGTTCAGCAAATCATGACCTTTCTTATGATATCTTACATAGCATGCTCTGTATGGAATATCACAACCATCTATGAACAATGAACATGGGGGTTACAGGGCACTATTTGGAGGTACAGTGTGTCACACCAGGTTCTCATGTTTTCGGGGTTTCTGGTAAAAGGACTCTGAGAACGCTCCATAGTTGCCTTGTTGGTCAATTGCAGACAAATATAAACCACAAAGGACTTTAAGGCGGATGGCTGGCTTTTTGTTGACTTGCTCATTTTTATCTAGCCCTTTTCATTTATTTTTCTTATTTAGTGCTCCTCTAGGTCCCTTGGAAAGTCCCAGTTTAGAAGCTGTTCTTTGGGCTCCCATAATTGAAAGTCTTGTCCACAGAATTACCTCTCTTAAAGAAATCTAAGTACAATCTGTATTAATTCATCTCCTGAATCTTTCTCCCCCACACCAGTACTCCCTCTCTCTCTCTCCCTCATTCTTTCAATACCAATGTCGCAGAAAGAAAAGAGCAAGTTGTGAGCAAGGTGTGCTTTTGGCGAGAGATAAATGATTAACAGATTGCAAGGCCAGAAGGGACGGCTGTGGTCATCCAGTCCGACCTGCTGTATAATACAGGCCATAGAACTTCCCCCAAAATAATTCCCCAAGCAGATCTTGATTTAGAACAAATCCCATGTTTATTTAAAAATGGTCACTGATGTTCCAATGACTAAATGCCCTCACTGTTAAATATTGATGACATATTTCTACTTTTATTTTAAAAAAATGAAGGCTTAAAAATGAGGCTTAAAAATGAAGGCCCTGATCACCCTGGGGAAGCATGACACTTGCAGGGACAAGTATCTGGTGAGCAAGCTGCAAACAAGAGGTTGTGAAACTGCAACCATCTCCCCCTCCAAGGCCCCTGGTTAGCTGAGTAGAGAAAATATGTGCCCAGCTATAAAAAGGGAAATAAAAACAACCCAGGAAACTACAGACCAGTTAGTTTAACTTCTGTGCCAGGGAAGATAATTGAGCAAGTAATTAAGGAAATCATCTGCAAACACTTGGAAGGTGGTAAGGTGATAGGGAACAGCCAGCATGGATTTGTAAAGAACAAATCATGTCAAACCAATCTGATAGCTTTCTTCGATAGGATAACGAGTCTTGTGGATAAGGGAGAAGCTGGGGATGTGGTATACCTAGACTTTAGTAAGGCATTTGATACGGTCTCGCATGATATTCTTATCGATAAACTAGGCAAATACAATTTAGATGGGGCTACTCTAAGGTGGGTGCATAACTGGCTGGATAACCGTACTCAGAGAGTAGTTATTAATGGTTCCCAATCCTGCTGGAAAGGCATAACGAGTGGGGTTCCGCAGGGGTCTGTTTTGGGACCGGCTCTGTTCAATATCTTCATTAACGACTTAGATATTGGCATAGAAAGTACGCTTATTAAGTTTGCGGATGATACCAAACTGAGAGGGATTGCAACTGCTTTGGAGGACAGGGTCATAATTCAAAATGATCTGGACAAATTGGAGAAATGGTCTGAGTTAAACAGGATGAAGTTTAACAAAGACAAATGCAAAGTGCTCCACTTAGGAAGAAAAAATCAGTTTCACACATACAGAATGGGAAGAGACTGTCTAAGAAGGAGTACGGCAGAAAGGGATCTAGGGGTTATAGTGGACCACAAGCTAAATATGAGTCAACAGTGTGATGCTGTTGCAAAAAAAGCAAACATGATTCTGGGATGTATTAACAGGTGTGTTGTGAGCAAGACACGAGAAGTCATTCTTCCGCTCTACTCTGCTCTGGTTAGGCCTCAGCTGGAGTATTGTGTCCAGTTCTGGGCACCGCATTTCAAGAAAGATGTGGAGAAATTGGAAAGGGTCCAGAGAAGAGCAACAAGAATGATTAAAGGTCTTGAGAACATGACCTATGAAGGAAGTCTGAAAGAATTGGGTTTGTTTAGTTTGGAAAAGAGAAGACTGAGAGGGGACATGATAGCAGTTTTCAGGTATCTAAAAGGGTGTCATAAGGAGGAGGGAGAAAACTTGTTCACCTTAGCCTCTAAGGATAGAACAAGAAGCAATGGGCTTAAACTGCATCAAGGGAGGTCTAGGTTGGACATTAGGAAAAAGTTCCTAACTGTCAGGGTGGTTAAACACTGGAATAAATTGCCTAGGGAGGTTGTGGAATCTCCATCTCTGGTGATATTTAAGAGTAGGTTAGATAAATGTCTATCAGGAATGGTCTAGACAGTATTTGGTCCTGCCATGCGGGCAGGGGACTGGACTCGATGACCTCTCGAGGTCCCTTCCAGTCCTAGAATCTATGAATCTATGAATCTATGAATAAAAAAATCACAGTCTAAACTACTGTGATCTCCTTGGGGACCAGACCGTTCCTTCTGTCTTCTCTGGAAAGAGACAAGCACAAAGCATTATGGTCCCATACTAAAGTGCTGCAATGCTGAGGTGAGAGGAATAGGTAGAAAAGGCCTTTTGCCTCCCACTGGTGGACGGGATTCACAGGATGGTGCTGATGACACAAACATAGGACGTCAACGTTAATGGAAATGGGGAAACTGCATCTAGGAAGGTAAATATATAAAGAACCAGGGTGATCAGGCTGGTGTTGCTGCAGGACAGTTTTAGCACTGGGGTGAGATCACCAGAAAAATGGGCCGTTTCATTGGGGTCTGTGATAAATGAAGGGCTGGCTGGCTGGGAGTCCATAAAAGGGAGTTACCCTCCCCCCGCCCACTTCATTTATCACAGGGTCACAGAGAATTAATTGGGACAGAAAATACATGGATGGTTTCCAAACTAAAAATCAATTTACCCAACATACAGCCATGGGATTTGTCCACAGCTCCCACTCATCCCTCCCACACCCCCTTCAATCCCCCAGAGATCCCCAAATAACCTCCTCCTATAGCCTCCACCTCCTTCCCCTCAGCCTCCCACCCAACCCCACTGTGCTCCTGTTTAATCCCATCCAACCCCCTCCTGCCCCATCCCCAAATAAACACTTCCAACCCTCCCCAGAAAAACCCAAACCTCCTTCTGCAACACCCCCCCACACCCATCCCACCTCCCCACTCCACCAACCCCCCTCTCCACATAAACCCACCCCGTGGCACAACCCCCCAGATAAATGCCCCCTGGAAACATCACCCTGCCAGTCGCCTCCCCCTCCAACCCTCCGCACCCAGACGTTCCCCTGACACCGGTCACCGCCTCCCCAGCGCCATTCCCCAATAAACCCACCTCTGAAAACTGCCCCCACACCCCCATCCCCCACTGACACCAAACCACTTCCCTCCATGCAGCCTCCCTCTATCTTCACCCCAGCCCCCTACCACCACCCCTTACTCCCCCCAGATCCCTTCTGCAGCCCCCAAAACCCAGGTCCATCTACCCTACACATCAGCCCAAATACCCACAACTCTTGGCTGCAGCAAACCCCTCTCCCTTCTTCCATCACTCCCATCCCCTGGGGCTCACCTGGAACCCCCCACATACACACACAGGGCCCCTCACACTTTTACCTTGGCACCAGCATCCCACCTTCACTGTATGTGGTGCTAGGGACCTTTTCCCTCAACCCTCCACGTCCTTGTCCCCTTGGGGTGGTCACACAGCTCAGCCCCCCACTCACTGAGAGGAGCCCCCACAGCAAATCTGAGAAATGATCTGATGTAAATAGGATGAAATTCAACAATGACAAATGCAAAGTACTCCACTTAGGAAGGAACAATCAATTGCACACATACAAAAAGGGAAATGACTGCCTAGGAAGAAGTACTGCGGAAAGGGATCTGAGGGTCATAGTGGATCACAAGCTAAATGTGAGTCAACAGTGTAACACGTTAGCAAAAAAAGCGAACATCATTCTGGAATGTATTACCAGGAGTCTTGTAAGCAAGATACGAGAAGTTTCAGAGTAGCAGCCGTGTTAGTCTGTATCCGCAAAAAGAACAGGAGTCCTTGTGGCACCTTAGAGACTAACAAATTTATTAGAGCATAAGCTTTCGTGGGCTACAACCCACTTCTTCGGATGCATATAGAGTGAAACATATATTGAGGAGATATATCTATTAGTCTCTAAGGTGCCACAAGGACTCCTGTTCTTTTTGAAGATACGAGAAGTAATTCTTCCACTCTACTCTGTGCTGATAAGGCCTGAACTGGAATATTGTGCCAGTCCTGGGCGCCACTTTTCAGGAAAGATGGGGATAAACTGGAGAAAGCCCAGAGAAGAGCAACAAAAATGATGAAAGGTCTAGAAAACATGACCTATGAGGGAAGATTAAAGAAATTGGTTTGTTTAGTCTGGAGAAGAGAAAACTGAGAGGGGACATGATAACCGTCTGCAAGTACATAAAAGGTTGTTACAAGGAGGAGGGAGAAAAATTGTATTCCTTAAACTCCGAGGATAGAACAAGAAGCAATGGGCTTAAATTGCAGCAAGGGTGATTTAGGTTGAACATTAGGAAAAACTTCCTATTCGGGTGGTTAAGCACTGGACCAAATTGCCTAGGGAGGTTGTGGAATCGCCATCCTTAGGGGTTTTAAGAACGGGTTAGACAAACACCTGTCAAGGACGGTCTAGATCACACTTAGTCCTGCCATGAATGCAGATGTGCAGATGACCTCTCGAGGTCCTTTCTAGTCCTACACTTCTAGGATTCTAGGATTCTCTGCTCGCTGGAAAGAAGCAAGCACAGAGCAATGCGACTATGAACAAGAAATAAATCATAACCCTTGCAGATTGGAAGGGAGTATCCAGTGGAACTGAGATGGGGATTGTTAAGAACTCCACATACAAAACTAAACAAAGGAAGCCAATTTGAAGTGTGCAACAATAATTTTTATTGGTCCTAAAAAAAAAATACATATTCTTGAGCACCAGCTACCAGCTCCTCATCCATTCACTTGCATAAAAAATCGCTGCTTCCCTCAGAGATACTGACTTCTTCTTTTTTGACAGAAAACAGAAAACAAACAACAGAACCATTTTTTTCAATTTCCAGCTGAAAGTTTTCAGATTTCACTTGCCAAAAAACAAAACTTTTTTCATTTTCATGGCTTTCAGTTCTTTGATGAAAAGTCAAAAGTTTCTCCCCCAAAAAAACCTCCAAAAACATTTTCCAACCGTCTCTATAATTTACAAATATATTTATTCACATGCACGTCTTTCATACAGCACTTCGGTGTCAGGGGCCACTTGACCATGCTGCTTTGACAAGAGAAACCTGATTGACTGATCAGGGGCGTCAGGACTGTGTAGCAGACAGAGAACACTTTGTTCAGGGCAACGATGAGGAGGTTCCCGGCCATGGTCACAATGTAGATCACCAGAAACAGCAGGAAGAGAAGAATCGGCAGCCCAGGTTGATTCCCGAATCCCAGGAGGATGAAGTCTGTGATGGGCGTTTGATTTCCCCCTTCTCCTTTCTCCATGAGATGTAATAGTAGGAAGAAAAGCACCAAACAGTGGAATAATTTCCTCTGCTATTAAACAATAGAAAGCTTCCTCCATTCAATTACATGAACGTTCAAAGAGGAAAATGAAAAAGTCACATATTGTCGTCTAGGGCCACGTACCTTGGACCTGTGAGACTCGGTCAGAAACACAGGTATCGACACACCCAAGAAGAGCAGTGATTCCTCTAATCTGGAGTCCTGTCTTAAAGAGCGGCCAGTACCAGATGCTTTAGAAAGTATTCAGGTCCCTTAGGGACCTTTGCACAATCTCACATATATGGGGAATGTTTTCCCCAGACAGTGGAGTTGTAGCAATGTTGATACCCAGATATTACAGAGACAAGCTAGGTGAGGTAACATCTTTTATTGTTCCAATAAAATTGGTCACCCACCTTGTTTCCCCAGAGTTAATTCTTGGCCTATGTCATAAAACCTTCTATGTTTTATACTTCGTTGGTGTAACTAGACCTTGTTAGGTGATTATCAGGCCCCAATTACTGTAGTATCTGAGCACCTCACAGTCCTTAATGTATTTATCCCCACAACGCCACAGGGAGATTGGAAAACCTTTTTATGCCCATTGTACAGATGGCGAACCGAGGCCCTAAGTGATTCCCGCAAAGGCCCCTGGGAGCCCGCAGTAGAGCTCAGAATTGGTCCCAGGTGTGCAACACCCCCGGTTAGCCCCCTACCCAAATCTGTCCATCGCTATAGCTCGCCACATTATCCAGTTTCTTGAATTACCAAATAATCTCCTATGAAAATGAGTTCCAGTCAATAAATACACAATGCGTAAAAAGAAAATTGTTTTATGTCTGAGCATTAAAGGTGTTGTCTCTTAAGTTCATTGGGTCACTCTTGATTTGTAGGTGCCCCTGATGGAGCTTCTCTGTCCCATTTATGTCCTCTCGCACATCCCCTTTTGTTCATCTCCTCCTTAAATTAAACTTTCCCTGAGTCTTTACTGAAGTTGGGATATTCAAAGGGACCTAAAGAAATTAGACACTATTGAAAATCAGGGGGATTTGGTCACTGGACTCCCTTGAAATTTCCAGCCCCATTAAACTCTGCCCATCCAGGCACCTGCTTCTCTGCTCCATTCCCAGCCCCATTCAGCAGGTGGGAAAAGAAGAGACTCTCTCATCCCCCCGCATTGAGACACCTGGCGCAGCACAGGAGCCTGCAGGTCAGTGCCAGCAGAACAGGGTGTGAGCATGCTCGCCTCCTGCTAGTGCCTGAGACACTGACCAGCAGCACAGCAGGGAAACGGCCTCTGCCCAGTGCCCTGCCACATGCACAAAGGGAAACCCCAGCAGCCATGCACAGACCACCCCCCCTCCCCTCCTTGGCCACCAGAGACACACTCTACCCCAGCTGCACTCTGCAGCCCAGCTGACGAGTGAGAGTGTCTGGGCCTGGATTCAGTGCAGGGTCATGCTCCCAGACACGTTCTGCAGTGCCATGGGGCAGGGAGTAGGAAGTGAGACGGAGAAGGAAATGCACAGCTCTGGTGTGCTCCAGTTGGTCTCCTTCCCACTATGGCACCATTTCTTCCTCCATGAGATCCCCAGGATCTGACTAACGGCTTGTCTAAACAAAAAGCTGGGGTGTGACTCTCCAGAGCACTAGCCTGCCACGTACTAACGCTGCATGGACCCTGCTGCAGTGCACTCAACGTTTCCTAGTGTACTTTGACCTCCCCCCGTTTCAAACAGCACTAGAGCAAGGTCCACTAGGGGACTTTTAGTGCACGATAGCAGGATCCGTGCGGCCGCTTACTGCATGGCAACCTAGAGCACTGCAGATTTCCACCCCAGCCGACCACACACTAAGTCCACGTGTGGACAAACCCCAGGAAGGATCAGATTTAAATTGAATCCGCAGCAGGAAACGGCAGTGCTGAGTGGGTGTGGGGATCGGGACCCGCTTTCCACTTCCAGGCTGCTCCCCCCTGTGGCTCCTGCTCTCAGAGCTTGTCTGCAGAGTGGGGGAGTGCACTCAAGAGCAATGGGATTTCTAAAGGGCACCTGCAAGTTGCATGCGAACTGGTTCATATAGACTTTTGCTGGAGCCCACTGAGATTTCCTTTGTGCACGACATTTGGTGCACTGTAGAATTGACACCCCGCAGTACTGCACCACCCCCCCCACATCGACAAACCCGAATTCACTCGGCAAAGACACCTACCTTCTACTGCTGCACTGGGCTGGCGTTTGCTGTCTTGCTTGATGCTCACACCTGTGTGTATTACAAGGGATCTTCATGCCTCCTGCTCTGGAGCTTCCAGGATTTATAGAGGAAAGCTGCCTCGCGCTGGCTCAGGCGGCTGTTGGGATCTCCACTGAGGCTGCTCATAATGATCCCAGTGAAAGTGCCCTCAGGTGGGAATTCAGTGCTATTTTGCTTGTTAAAACAGTGTAAACATCAAGGCTACTGACTATTGAGGCCTGGTCTACATTACGGAGTTAGGCTGACGCAAGGCAGCTTATGTCAACCTAACTGTGGAAGTCTCTACACGTAAATTTCGCTTCTGCCAATATAACTGCCCCGCTACGCCAACTTAATAACGCCACGAGAGGCATAGCGTCAAGGTCAATGTAGTTAGATTGACTCAGTGTCAGCGTAGACACTGCGTTACTTACATCGACTGTTACTGGCTCTCAGGAGCCTTCCCCACAATGCCCAGCCCTGACAGTACAACTGATACCAGCACTGCTGGTGAGGCTGCACACCGCCGACACAAGGAGCAAAGTTAGACGCACAAATGCTGTAATTACTGAGGCACGTGTATGCCAAGATAAGTTAGGTCGACTTAATTTCATTGAGAGTCAGATCTATGTCAGCATAACTACGTCGCTCAGGGGGGTGAAAAATCCACATGCCGAGCAACATAGTTACACTGACCCAAACCCCCGTGTAGACAGTGCTATGTGAATGATAGAGGGTCTCCCGTAGACATAGCTACTGTTTCTCAGGGAGGTGTGATTTTCTCAATTTTCTCACCCCACGGGATGTTGCAGTTCACAATACACAGGCCTCTCGCTCAAGCCTGGGTCCAGTCTCCTCTGTTGAAGTCTTCTGTCTCCCCAGCATTCTTGTTGCTTCTAGCATAGGTAAGGGAGGAGAAAGGCCCAAGCATGATGCCCTAGTCCCCTGTTTTATATCCTTAGTTCATGTCTCTAGAAGACACTTGCCCTGGCATGTTCTGGTGGGCGTTGCTGAGTCACAGTGATCATGTAAACCCCCATTGTGGTGGACTTGTACAACTGAGTCATAGAGCTGATTAGTGGTTTGTTAACATCCACCTGGCAGTAGAGGCTCTCAAACTTACAACATATTTCAGTGACAACAATACAGCAAAATCTCATACACACTAACGACATACATATTTGGATAGAACAGGTTTCAGCAGATAATGATCTTTCTTATGATATCTTACATGGCATGCTCTGTATGAAATATCACAATCATCTATGAATAATGAACATGAGGGTTACAGGGTGCTATTTTGAACTACAGTGTGTCACACCAGGCTCTCGTGTTTTCAGGGTTTCTGGTGAAAGGACTCTGAGAATGCTCCATAGTTGCCTTGCTGGTCAATTGCAGACACATATAAACCACAAAGGACTTTAAGGAGGATGGCTGGCTTTTTGCTGACTTGCTCAACCACCAAACTGGTTAGCCACAGACCTGTAGCAGTCTGGGTAGAGCCACCCACTTCTGCACCGGGAGGGCCACTCTTGTGGATCTGTCATGTCACTGGAGGCTCCAGGCAAGCTGCTTACAGAGTGCCAGGAATGTAGCTTTCTTCATGAGCAAGTTCTGGACCCATTGCTGGACATTCCAGTTCTGCGTGATGAGGTGGTTCCACCTGCCTGTGCTTGTGGCCCTGCTACAGAAGAGCCAATCTACATAGGGTCAAGTATCAGAGGGGTAGCCGTGTTAGTCTGAATCTGTAAAAAGCAACAGAGGGTCCTGTGGCACCTTTAAGACTAACAGAAGTATTGGGAGCATAAGCTTTCGTGGGTAAGAACCTCACTTCTTCAGATGCAAGTAATGGAAATTTCCAGAGGCAGGTATAAATCAGTATGGAGATAACGAGGTTAGTTCAATCAGGGAGGGTGAGGTGCTCTGCTAGCAGTTAAGGTGTGAGCACCAAGGTAGGAGAAACTGCTTCTGTAGTTGGATAGCCATTCACAGTCTTTGTTTAATCCTGATCTGATGGTGTCAAATTTGCAAATGAACTGGAGCTCAGCAGTTTCTCTTTCGAGTCTGGTCCTTAAGTTTTTTTGCTGTAAGATGGCTACTTTTACATCTGCTATTGTGTGACCAGGGAGGTTGAAGTGTTCTCCTACAGGTTTTTGTATATTGCCATTCCTGATATCTGACTTGTGTCCATTTATCCTCTTGCGTAGTGACTGTCCAGTTTGGCCAATGTACATAGCAGAGGAGCATTGCTGGCACATGATGGCATATATAACATTGGTGGACGTGCAGGTGAATGAGCCGGTGATGTTGTAGCTGATCTGGTTAGGTCCTGTGATGGTGTTGCTGGTGTAGATATGTGGGCAGAGTTGGCATCGAGGTTTGTTGCATGGGTTGGTTCCTGAGTTAGAGTTGTTATGGTGCGGTGCGTGGTTGCTGGTGAGAATATGCTTAATGTTGGTGGGTTGTCTGTGGGCGAGGACTGGCCTGCCTCCCAAGGTCTGTGAAAGTGAGGGATCATTGTCCAGGATGGTTTGTAGATCACTGATGATGCGTTGGAGAGGTTTAAGCTGAGGACTGTAGGTGATGGCCAGTGGAGTTCTGTTAGTTTCTTTTTTGGGCCTGTCTTGTAGCAGGAGGCTTCTGGGTACAAGTCTGGCTCTGTTGATTTGTTTCTTTATTTCCTTGTGTGGGTATCATAGTTTTGAGAATGCTTGGTGAAGATCTTGTAGGTGTTGGTCTCTGTCTGACATGATAACAGTTTGCAAGTACATAAAAGCTTGTTACAAGGAGGAGGGAGAAAAATTGTTCTCCTTAAATGTCGAAGAAGGACAAGAAGCAATGGGCTTAAATTGCAGCGAGGGAGATTTAGGTTGAACATTAGGAAAAACTTCCTATCCGGGTTGTTAAACACTGGAACAAATTGCCTAGGGCGGTTATGGAATCTCCATCCCTGGGGGTTTTAAGAACAGGTAGGACAAACACCTGTCAGGGATGGTCTAGATAATACTTAGTCCTGCCATGAATGCAGATGACCGCTCAAGGTCCTTTCTAGTCCTACACTTCTAGGATTCTAGGATGCTATCTGGAAAGAGGCAAACACAGAGCAATGCGACTACGAACAAGAAATAAATCATAAACCTTACAGATTGGCCGGGAGTCTCCAATGGGACTGAGATGGGGATTGTTAAGAACTTCACATAAAGAACTGAACAAAAGAAGCCAATTTGCAGTGTGCAACAATAATTTTTATTGATCCTACAAAAACAACGATACATATTCTTGTGCACCATCTACCTCATCCATTCACTTACTGTTTACTAGAGCTGGTGAAAACTTTTTAGTCAAAGCTTACTTCAACAAAAATAGGGATTTGACTAAACAAACTTTTTCATGAAAAATATCTGCTTCCCTCATATATACTGACTTTTTTTTTTTGACATAAAATGGAAAACAAACAACAAAACCATTTTTTTCAACTTCCAGCTGAAAGTTTTCGGATTTCGGATGCCAAAAAACAAAACTTTTTTCATTTTCATGGTTTTCAGTTCTTTGATGAAAAGTCAAAAGTTTCTGCCAAAAATAACCCCAAAAACATTTTCCAACCATCTCTATAATTTACAAATATATTTATGCACATACACGTCTTTCATAGAGCATTTCAGCATCAGGGGCCACTTGGACCCTGCCGCTTTGACAAGAGAAACCTGATTGACTGATCCTCATTTCAGTCAACTAATCTGAATTCCTTGTAAGGGTCACAGATCTCCTGACAGCATTTCTCAGGGCCTCCTTGACCTCTCTGTTTCTCAGGCTGTAGATGAGCGGATTGGCCAGGGGCGTCAGGACTGTGTAGCAGACAGAGAACACTTTGTTCAGGGCTCTCAGGGTGCTGGATTTCGGTAGCATGTACACAATCATTATGGTCCCATAGAAGATTGTCACCATGATGAGGTGAGAGGAGCAGGTGGAAAAGGCCTTTTGCCTCCCGGTGGTGGAAGGGATACTCATGATGGTGCTGATGACACAAACATAGGACATCAAGGTTAATAGAAATGGGAGAACTATATTTAGGAAGGAAAATATATAAATAAACAGTGTGATCTGGCTGGTGTCACTGCATGAGAGTTTTACCATTGGGGTGAGATCACAGAAGAAGTGATCCATTTCATTGGGGCCACAGAAAATTAACTCTGACATGAGACACACTAATATTGTACAAGATAGAAATCCACTTATCCAAGACCCAGCTGCTAGCTGGAGGCACAGCTGGCTGTTCATAAGGGCTCCATACTGCAGCGGTTTGCATATGGCTAAATAGCGATCGTAAGACATCACTGACAAGAGATATTCTGTAGTTGCTAAAAAACCAAATAAAGCCAATTGTGTGATGCAGCCCTCCACAGAAATGGTTCTGTCCCCAGTCAGGAGACTGGCCAGCATCCTTGGCAGGATGGTAGAGGTGTAGCAGGTCTCCAAGCAGGACAAGTTCCCCAGGAAAAAGTACATGGGGGTTTGAAGGTGCTGATCAGTCACAACTAGCACAACGATGAGGATGGTCCCAGCCATGGTCACTACATAGATCACTAGAAACAACAGGAAGAGAAGATTCTGCAGCCCAGGTTGATTCCCGAATCCCAGGAGGATGAATTCTGTGATGGGCGTTTGATTTCTCCCTTCTGCTTTCTCCATGAGCTGTAATAGTAGGGAAAAAAGCACCAAACACTGGAATAATTTCCTCTGCTATTAAACAATAGAAAGTTTCCTCCGTTCAATTACATGAAAGTTCAAATAGGAAAATGAGAAAGTCACATATTGTCTTCTAGGGCCACGTACCTTGACACTATTGAAAATCAGGGGGATTTGGTCACTGGACTCCCTTGAAATTCCCAGCCCCATTAAACTCTGCCCATCCAGGCACCTGCTTCTCTGCTCCATTCCAAGCCCCATTCAGCAGGTGGAAAAAGAAGAGACGCTCTCACCCCCCCGCTCTGAGACACCAGGCGCAGCACAGGAGCCTGCAGGTCAGCACCAGCAGAACAGGGCGTGAGCATGCTCGCCTCATGCTAGTGCCTGAGACACTGACCAGCAGCGCAGCAGGGAAACTGCCTATGCCCAGCGCCCTGTACCGTGCACAGGGGGAAACCCCAGCAGCTATGCACAGAGCCCCTCCCTCTCCCACTCCTCCCCTTCTTGGGCACCAGAGTCACGCTCTACCCCAGCTGACAAGTGAGTGTATCTGGGCCTGTATTCAGTGCAGCGTCATGCTCCCAGCCACGCTCTGCAGTGCCACAGGGGCAGGGAGTAGGAAGTGAGATGGAGCAGGAAATGCACAGCTCTGGGAAGGATCAGATTTAAATTGAATCCGCAGCAGGAAACGGCAGTGCTGAGTGGGTGTGGGGATCGGGACCCGCTTTCCACTTTCAGACTGCTCTCCCCAGTGTCTCCTGCTCTCAGAGCTTGTCTGCAGGGTGGGCTAGTGCACTCAAGAGCAATGGGATTTCTAAAGGGCACCAGCAAGTTGCACGCGAACTGGCTCGTTTAGACTCTTCCTGGTGCCCACTGAAGTTTCCTTTGTGCACAACGTTTGGTGCACTGTAGAAGTGACACCCTGCAGTTGTGCACCACCACCCCCCACCACCCCCGTGGACAAACCTGCATTCACTCGGCAAAGACACCTACCTTCTACTGCTGCACTGGGCTGGGACTTGCTTTCTTGCTTGATGCTCACACCTGTGTGTATTACGAGAGACCTTCATGCCTCCTGCTCTGGAGCTTCCAGGGTTTATAGAGGAAAGCTGCCTCGCGCTGGCTCAGGCGGCTGTTGGGATCTCTACTGAGGCTGTTGATAATGATCCCAGTGAAAGCGCCCTCGGGAGGGAATTCAGTGCTATGTTGTTGTTAAAACAGTGTAAACATCAAGGCCACTGACTACTGAGGCCTGGTCTACACTACAGAGTTAGGTTGACGCAAGGAAGCTTATGTCAACCTAACTGTGGGAGTCTCTACACTTAAATTTTGCTCCTGCCGACGTAACTGTCCCACTACGCCAACTTAATAACGCCACGAGTGGCGTAGCATCAAGGTCCATGTAGTTAGATTGATGCAGTATCAACGTAGACACTGCGTTACTTACATCGACTGTTACTGGCTTTCAGGAGCCTTCCTCACAACAGCCTGCACTGGCAGTACAATCGATACCAGCGCTCCTTGTGAGGCCGCGCATTGCCGACACATGGAGCAAAGTGTAGACACACAAGTGATGTAATTACTGTGGCAGCTGTATGCCAACATATGTTAGGTTGACTTAATTTTATAGTGTAAACATGGCCTGAGTATAGCAGAATGCGTTCCTTAGGATTTGGCCCATAGAAGTTATTCTTTGCTGACTCTCTGGGCTAGATTGCCCATTCTTGGATGAATTAACAGGATTGATATATGTAAGACATGGGAGGGAATTGTTCTGCTCTACTCAGCACCGGTGTGGCCTCAGCTGGAGTGCTGTGTCCAGTTCTGGGTGCCGCACTTTTAGAGGGCTGGGGACAAATTAGATACAGTCCAGGGGAAAGCAACAAAAATGATAAAGAGTTTTAGAAAACCTGACCTATAAGCAATGGTTGAAAGAATTGGGCATGTTTAGACTAGAGAAGAGAAGGGTAGGAAGGATATGATCCCAGTCTTCACAGATGTACCAGGTCATTAGAAAGAGGATGATGAACAATTGTTCTCCATGTGTACCTAGGGTAGGACAAGAAGGAATCTATAACAAAATATGTAGGAGGTGGGAGGCACTGCGGAATCACAGAGCAACCTTGACCAATGGAGAGACCATTGGACTGGGACTATTCCCAGCTATGCTCCTGGCCTGCTGGTTGACTGTGGGCAAGTCACATTGCCGCTCTGTGCCTCAGTTTCCCATATGTAAAATGGGAGTATTGCTGTAAAGGTCTGGGGATCTGCTGATGAAAAGGACGATAGCAAAGATAGGTCTTTTGATTATTAGCGAGCCCCTGTAGCACCTCAACTGCAAATTTTTAAATGAGAACTACAGCTGTCTAAAATATGCATCCGAAGAAGTGGGTTGTAGCCCACGAAAGCTTATGCTCTAATAAATTTGTTAGTCTCTAAGGTGCCACAAGTACTCCTGTTATTTTTGCGGATACAGACTAACACGGCTGCTACTCTGAAAGCTGTCTAAAAGGCATTACAGTACCTTTTATCAACAAACATTTCTCCTTCTGTTTAAAAAAACTAGGAAATAAAATCTCAAAAAACTTTGTCAACGTAGAGTTAAAGTGCCTGGTGATAGCTCAGGCCCTTCCGGAATGCTGAGTTCAGCTAAACTCAAACTTCTGAAAACCAGGAAACACAGAGAGAAAATAAATGCCTACACAACCTTAACTCTGCCCTACTTGAGCGAAGCCCCAGAACTCCCATAATGGACACACTTTCATTCTGCTTTTTCACTAGAATAGACAGGCACTACGTGCACTTGCCCTGCACTCAAACACTCATCCCTCTCCCCAAAAAGAACACTACCCATGTAAAATTTAGAAGCCCCTTCACCCCTTTTCACAACCCCTTCACACAGGGTACCACCTAAACCTAGACTTCTCCCTATCCAGATTTAAATCCACAGATTGTTCTCATGTCCCACCTCACTACGGACAATGCCCATTCCAATACAGAATTGTATCCACTGTGGCAGCAGCAGGGAACTGGGGTTTTCTTGCCAGGGGTACTGTCAGTGGGGAGGTGGGTCTGTGCATTCACAAAGGGGCTTGGGCATTGAGTGTCACAACTCCTAACTTTTTGGTGCCTAGAAAAATCACAGGGCTGCACAAAGCCTGCGTGGTGCCCCTACAACGAAGGAGGAGAGAGCGGCACCTAAGAACGTGATCCATAGAAAGACCGCACACTCAGCTGAGAGACACCCGAGCTAGCCAATGGGAGATGACGAGCAGACGGGGGTGTCCTCAGCGCCACCCCTCTCAAGAAGTTCAGCCCTAAATCTGGGCTGGAGGGGGAAGCCTCGCTCTGCTTGGGACTCTCAGCCCCTCTCTGAGTTAGACACGGAAACCTCCTAGCTTTGAGTCCAATGTTTAGGCTACGCCGGGGTCACACCCTGGGTTCAAGTCCTCCAGCCTCAGGTAAGTACACTAACCACTGGGGTTACTGGCAATATTAGTGGGAGAAGGACTCCCACAGTCTCTCCCATTGAAGCTGTTCCTCTTGGCACAAATAATAAAAGAGGCCTTGGCCCAGAGACAGTAAATACGAAAAGGGCTCCATAGTCTGGAAGACGAGTGCTCCCCGGGATGTGGGAGACCTGGAATCCAAATGACTCTTTCATCATTTAAAATCTAGGAATCAATTAATTCAGATCCCGAGCCCCAAATAACCCCCTCCCCCAACCCATGCCACACACCTCCCCTCAACTGCCCACCCAGCCCCCCAGCTCCTGCTTAAACCCATCTAACCTCTTGCTGCCCCATCTCCAAATTACCCCCAACAGAACCTCTTGCCAGGGCCCCCCACCCATCCAACCTCCCTGTCACACCAATCCCCATCTCGCCAAAAAAAACACCCCCTGCCACAAAGCTCCCTAACCCCCCCCAGAAAACATTACCCTGCCCATACCCTCTGTGATGGGTTCCCCCAGGGTGCCACCTGGAACTGGGGTACCACTGAGCCCTGCTGACCCACCAGCCTGGGCTCCCTCTTACACTGTACTGCTGTGACAAGCTGCAAAGCCCTCCAGGCTCCAACCTGCACCTTCACCAGCACACATACCAGTATAGATACACCCAGATGCAGTTACATGCAGGCAGGCTCTCTGACCAGCCCCTGCACAGGAAGGCTACAGATAGGGCAACTACCAGCTCCTCAGGCACACACCCCCTCTGGAGTATAAACCCAAAATTATACCATCTTGTGCTGCATAGGGAATTGTACAGCGTAAGCTCATAAAATTTGACCACTCCCTTAATGTGGAGAGTATGCAAATGCCTTTTACCCCTGAGGTATGATTCCCACAATGGTTCAGAATAGAGCAAAAATAAGTTTATTAACTACAAAAGATAGATTTTAAGTGATTATAAGGGATAGCAAACAGATCAAAGCAGATTACCTAGCAAATAAACAAAAAACACAATCTAAGCTTAATATACTAAATAGAATGGATATGAATAGCAGATCTTCACCCTAAGAGATGACACAAGAAGGCTGCAGATTCTTAAGGGGCAAGCTGCACTTGCTTACACCTCAGAACTCCCAGGTGTTCCATTCACAGGCTAAAAATCCCTTTAGCCTGGATCCAGCACTTCCCCCAGTTCAGTCTTTGTTCCTCAGGTGTTTCCAGGTGTGTTGTTGTAGGGAGAGCGGATCCCAGCATGATGTCATTTCCCAATTTTATATCTTCTTCCCACTTGCTGGAAAGCTCTTTTGCTGTGACCTGGGTCAAATAGTTCCCATAGTGTAGTGCTATCTCTGAGAGGTTTCTATTGTACACAGTTCCTGGGGTAATCCTTGTGCTTGTGTGCATTTCCTCAATAAGCCATTAACATTGTTTGTCCTTTGTACTGTTGTACCTGAAATGCTGCTTTTGGGTGCTTTCAATCTCACGTTTCAGTAACACATACATAGCCAAACTTCATAACTTCACATACAACGATAGCACATACAATCCAACAAGATATTACTGTCTAGCAGATCAAGACTTTTAGAATGATACCTCACAAGGGACACTTTGTACTAAACATATCCTGGGGAATATTGGGGTGCCAGGATGTCACACCCTGCATACCCCAAACCCCTTCCTCCACCACTACTCACCATTCCCCAGCCCCATTCCTCAATAAAACCACTTCTTAAAACCTCCTACACCTCCATCCCCCAGCATCCTCAAATCATTTCCACACCCCAAACCTCCCTCTGTCTTCATCCCAGCCCGCCCCCCCACACTGTCCCACCACCCTTACTCCCCCCTGGGCCCTTCTGCAGCCCCCAAAACCCAGGTCCATCTACCCTACACATCACCCAGAATGCCCCCAACTCCTGGCTGCAACAACCCCCCTCTCCCTTCTTCAGCCGCTCCTGTCCCCTGGGGCTCACCCCAGAATGCCCCACAGGCCACCTCACCCCTTTACCCTGGCACCAGCTGGGGACCTTTCCCCTCCTTAGCCCGACCCTTGCTTGTCCCCTTCAGGTCATCGGACGGCTCAGCCCCCACTCACTCAGAGCAGCCCCCACAGCAAATCTCTGCTTGATGAGAGCCAACGGGCTGGAGCGGGGAGCTGGGCCGAGCTCCACAGGATGCTGCTGTGGGGTGAGCGGGGGGGCAGGCTGGCTCTCCAACCCCCCTTCGCCTCGCTGGCGCATCATCTCTGCATCAGGCCAGCATAGAGATTTGAGAGAGGGGCCTGGCAGTTTTACTGAGCTCCTGCAAAGGAGATCTTCACCACCCCCCAGGGCACTGGCTCTAAGGGAGCCTCCCCGGCTGGCCTGCTCTGGCCTTTGCTGAGCAGGAGATCAGTCTAAAATGACCAGAATGGACTGATTGCACCTTAAAAGCTATGACTCTCCGAGCTCCCCTCCCCTCAGGAAGAACGGGTTAACAGGGAAGCATGACTCTTGCAGGGTGGAGAGAAGGTGGGTGGGGGGAATTGTGAGTCCAAGGACCCCTCTCTCTCCTGTCCCCTGCTCAGATGAGTAGAAAAGAGCACGGTGAAAACCACAGTGATCTCCTTGGGGCACAGACCATTCCTCTCCCCTCTCTGGAAACAGCCCAGGACTGAGCAGTACACTTACACGCTAGTAATAAACCATAAACCTTAAACATCCGCAAGGAGTCTACAGTGAGACAGAGATGGGGCTTGTTAAGAACCCCACATACAGAGCTGAACAAAGGAAGGCAGCCTGCAGTGTGCAACAGCAACTCGTATTGGTCCTACAAAGCCCATGAACAACGATACAGATTCTTGAGCACCAGCCCCCGGCTCCCGGTCCGTTCACTTACTATTTATCAGAGCTGGTGACAACTTTTCAGTAACAGCAAATTCCAAGAGAACATTGAATTTTGATTAAAGAATTTTTTCATGGAAAATGTCTCCTTCCCTCACAGATGTTGATTTT
>NW_020693710.1:190005-198022 GCF_002925995.2 Terrapene triunguis
TCATCCAACAGTGGCTGGTGCCAGGTGCTTCAGAGGGAATGAATAGAACAGGGCAGTTGTTCCGTGAATTATCCCCTGTCATCCAGTCCCAACTCCTGGCAGTCAGAAGTTCAGGGACACCCACAGCATGGGGTTGTGTCCCTGACCCTCTTGGCTAATAGCCATTAATGAATCTATCGTCCATGAACTTATCTAGTCCTTATTTCAACCCTGCTTTACTTTTGGCCTTCACAACATCCCCTGGCAACAAGTTCCACAGGTTGACTGTGCGTTGTTTGTCTGCCTGGGGTCAGACTCCGGCTGGTCTCTGCAGCGTTACCCCAAGGGGGTAAAGTTCATGGGACCTGAAGGTTACAGGGGCTGCTCCTTCCTGGTTGCCCAGGGGGGGAGAACCACCACTCGCTCCATGGTTTTGTGGCCTACTCTGCACCAGCGCACAGGCCAGGTGAGCTACAGAGGGTCCGATGCCGCAGTCTAGCCACAGTTCGGCAGCATCACATTGTCCCCAACATGGGCCCAGCTTGGCACCCTCTGGCTGGGCCAGAATGGACTGAACAGGGCCTTGTCCCCTCTGGAACTGGCACTGGGAAGTCAGATGAACAATTGTTCTAGTGACAATTTTCCAAGCAACTCTGCTTCCTGTACAGTCACTGGGGCCAGCCAGCCACCCCCAGTGTCCTTCTGAGGTCACCCCCATCACTTAGATTGACACTCGCTTTGGCTGGAGGGAGCTGGCCAGAGGAGGGTGAGAGGCCCAGGCTGGAGGGAGCTGGCCAGCGTATAAAATAAATATGAATTAAAAATCAATTAAAAGACTATAAAACAACATTTAAAAGCATAAAATTAAAAAAAAATAATGATATTTTAAAATTTTAAAAAACCTCAGAAACTGAACCCAAACATGCTGGGTGAGAGACAATGGGACATTTGCAGCTCTCATCACACTTTAGGGGTGTCTGAGCACCCCATGCCCAGCCCCTCAAGGTCAGGTATAGACAGCAGTCTCACCCAGGCCCTGCAGCCACCGCAGCCGCATTATCAATGATCTGTGAGACCCTCCAGGCTAAGGGAGTTAGACACCCAAACCCCATTAAAATCCCAGCCCTATTGAAAGTTAATGGGAGACGTGGGGTCTCAAGGTATCATGAGACCCCCTCCCATACAGCCTTATTGTCTACACGTGGGTCTGTCCAGACAGGCTGGATTGGTTGGGCTGTGTTGAAATTTGACTTTAACGAAAGTGATGAGAGTGTCAATCCAAGTGATGACGGGGTGTCCGCAGAATGACACGGGAGTGGCTGGGTAGCTAAACTCAGAATCTGGCCCCTTATTGTCTACACGTGGGTCTGTCTAGACAGGCTGGATTGGTTGGGTTGTGTTGAAATTTGACTGGCTGATAGGATTTTTACCTGGGTTAACGAACGTGATGAGAGTGTCAATCCAAGTGATGACGGGGTGTCCGCAGAATGACACGGGGGAGGCTGGGTAGCTGTGCTCAAAATCTGGCCCCACTGTCTTCTACAGCAGAGCAGCTCAGATAATTTCTAGTTGAACCGTTTTCCATCTGACTTCATAGCACCAATTTCAGAGGGGCTGAGGTTCTGCTTTGGGCTTTTAGTTCAGGCCATTCTGAGCAAGCCAGAGGGTGCCAATAAGGCCCATACCAGGGACAGGGTGGAGCTGCCGCAGGGTGGCTGGATAAAAGTAAACTCCATCACTGTTACCATAAAGCAGCCTCCAGCTCCAGATCACAAGCAGCTCACTAGTAACCTGTGTGGACCGGACATTGAGCAGGGAGCAGCTGTCATCAGAGATGGGGCGGGAGGATGCTCGATAGATGTGGACGCTCTCTCATACATCAGCAGCTGTTGCCATGTTCCGGGCGTCTCGGTGACATCCGTGGGGACGTTATGACATCCAGCTTCTGGCGTAGCTCCAGATCTATAGAGCCGCGGTTACACCAACTCTGCTGTATGACCGTGAAACCTGGGCTCTGGGGCAGGCTGAGGAGTGACGGAGTGATGGTCTTTGATTCTCTTTGTCTCCGTCAGCTGCTCCATATCAAGTGGCAGGACAAAATCAGAAATGAGGATGTTTGTAGCCAAACCCAGCAACTGCCTCCATCAGCATCGGTTCACTTCTGGCGGCTTTCTTGGTACAGACATATTGTAAGGATGGACGACCAACAAATGCCAAAGATCGGCAGTCACATGGTCACCGAAAGCTTCGGTGGCATGATAAGCTCTCCAGTGGTGGACATAGACTGAACCTCCAGCCAGATGTCAGGGCCTAGCTAGGGATGGATCCGGGCCACCAGAACACGTCAGGGCCTAGCTAGAGATGGATCCGGGCCACCAGAACACGTCAGGGCCTAGCTAGAGATGGATCCAGGCGGCCAGAGCACGTCAGGGCCTATCTAGAGATGCATCCGGGCGGCCAGAGCACGTCAGGGCCTAGCTAGGGATGGAGCCGGGTGGCGCTCAATGCGCAAGGAATCTACATCCCCCCTATGGGATTGTTGCCCTGATGCTCAAGTTGGTGGCTGGCTGACACTATTTCTAGCTACACCAAGGCTGGGTTACCTTTGGAAATTGCCTCCCTTCTCGGTGCCTCAGTTGTCTCGCCTGTGAAATGGGGATGAGGACACTTGCCACCCTTTGCCACGTGCTTTGAGATCCACGGCTGGAAAGTGGTATGTAGGAGTTCAATCTGATCATTAAAGGGATTGAGGCTAATTTCCCATTTCCTTGGGCTCTTCACACGCATACGGCACGTGGGAACACAGAAGCTTTCCGGGGGGATTAGGATGCCAACTGCAACCGCTTTGCTGTAACACTGTTTTAACAAATAATTCAGCATCAGCTCCCCTCTGCAGGGAACCCAGAGCATCGCCGGCAGCAGTCCCCAGCGAGATCCCACCGGCAGCGGCAAGGCCCAAGGGGGTGGCTGCTTTCACTGATAAACCCAGCAAGAAGTCAGCGCAGGAGGCACTAAGGGTCTGTGTGATGCCAGCAATCACCCTGGCCAGCGAGAGGCGCCCGTCCCAGCTAGGGTGACCAGATGTCCCAATTATATAGGGACAGTCTCGATTTTGGGGTCTTTTTCTTATATAGGCTCCTATTACCCCCCACCCCGTCCGGATTTTTCACATTTGCTGTCTGGACACTCTAGTCCCAGCAGCCACAGACATGGGCCTGCCCAGGAACTGAGACACGAAGGCTGACTGACACCAGCCCCAGTGCCTGGCCATGGAGAGCACGCTGCTGCATGCTGAGGATTGGAGGTGAGTGTCATTAGCCTCGGGGCAGATCTTCAGGTCCTTACGCCTAACAGCCCTTGGTCTGAGACACCCCCTCGGCCAGTATCCTCATACCCTGGGAGCTCTGCCGGCGGAAGGACTTCAGAGTGGGTTGCTTTGAGGTTTGCAGCTAGAGACACTGATGGATCAGAAAGGAGACCCAGCTCTCATCTCAGCCCTTACACAGTCTGTGCTTCCCACTCCCTCCTGCTCTCTGGCTGGCTGTCCCCCTCTGCCACCCCAACAGCTCACTGTTTGCTCAGTGACTCTGTCCCTCACGTTCTCAGCTGCCCCTCAACCTTTTCCTGGGGGGCAGATTCTGATACACCTTCCTGGCCCAGTGCTGAGATGCTTCATGAGCACCTCCTCCATGGCTTTCTGTGGGAGCGGAGAGACTATCAGCATTTCGGGGTGGTACTGGGCTCCCCCCAGGAAAGGGGTGTATGTTAGAAATGCACTGCATGGAGACAAGAATCCTTACAGATCAGGAAGCAGCACTCCCTGTGTCTGTGTCACAACTTTTGCCTGAGCACTGACTGCTCTACCTTCATTTTCTCCAGAGCGTGGGGCTGATGCTGGTTAGGGCCCCAGCCTGTGACAGGAGACCTGGGGTCTCTTCTCTGCTCAGCTGCAGCCTTGCTGAGCGACCTTCGGTAAGTGACTTTGGATCATATTTTGAAAGGTATTTAGGCACCTAGTGGGATTTTCAGAAGCATCGAGGCTCCCAATATTAAGTCACAGGAGTGGTATGAAGAGCAACACATTAGAGATTGCGAGGAGCTTGGACACTGCAGTAACGGGGGCGGGTGAGTACCAGGCACAGGCAGACTTTCCATTCTCCCCCTGTATCTCCCACCCCAGGCCCTGATACCGCTGCAGTGAGAGAGCATCGGGCAGGGCTGAGATAGGGGGTCCCTGTGGCAGCTGGGATACAGCACAGACTTTGCCTGCAGTTCCACCCAGTGCCCTCGGGCCGTATAGCTGGTGGGAATTGTTACTAATTGTTGGGTGTTTACACAGCACCCAAAGCAGTAGGGACCCGATCCCATGGCACTGCCACAACACAACAATCAGTGATTGACTGCCAGTAATTCATAGTTAACAGTAAGAGCTGGAAATTCATTATCAGCAGTTTCAGTGTGTCTGGACCAGTCACTACTGCGCTATGAACGAGAGGAGTCTGCATGTGCGTCTGCCCTGAGGGTGGTTTGATTTGTGCCCTGGTCACGGCCGGGGGCAGAGTCACTTTCCCGTCTGTGCTGTGGGTCAGCGTCACTCCCTCATTGCAGGCACTGCCATGGCGCCACCTCCCTCCTGCCCTTCCCGGGGGTCAGCTCGTGTTTGTGACCCTGGCCCCCATCACAGCACGGGTAGGGGCTACAGAGGGCGAGAAACCCAACATCAGCTCCCAGTGCAGTGGGGTGGGGCATGGGCTGACGCCGTCCTTGGCTGTATAAACAGGGGAGCAGAGAACGGGAGCAGGGAGGGGATTTCACCTCTGCAGACAGCCCTGGTGACACCGACGCTGGAATACCATGTGCAGGGCTGGGGGCACGGTATAAAACCGACATTGAAAGATTTTGGAGGGTGCAGAAAAAAGCCACACAAATGATGTGAGGGCTGGAGGAAATACCTTCCCGTGAGACACTTAAAGAGCTGAGTCTGTTCAGTGTATGAAGAAGAAGGCCTGGTCTACACCACGACTTTAATTCGGATTTAGCTGCGTTAATCCGAATTAATCCTTAACCCGTCCACACAACGGAGCCAGTTACTTCGAATTAAAGGGCACTTAAAATCGATTTCTGTACTCCACCCCGACGAGCGGAGTAGCACCAAAATCGATTTTGTAAATTCGAATTAGGGGTAGTGTGGCCGCACACCACCGAATTAATGTGGTTAAAAACCGAATTAATGTGCTTAGTGTGGCCGCGCACAATCGAATTTATACAATCTGTTTCCCAAATTCGAATTATATAAATTCGAATTAATCTCGTAGTGTAGACGTACCCGAAGTGACTTGATTACAGCATCTCAGTATCTTCATGGGAAGGAAACCCTGGTTACCAAAGGCTCTTTCATCACCCAAGCACAGGCCTAGCCAGAGCCAAGAGCTGGAAGCTAAAGGCAGGCACGTTTCAATGGGAAATAAAGTGCAGGTTTTGTTTATTTTTCCTAGTGAGGGTGATTATCCATTGGAAAAAACTGGCAAGAGAAGAGGGGGATTTGCATCTCCTGCTATCTCCAGATCAGGACTGGCTGCCTTTCTGGGAGGACTGTCTGAGCCAAACACAAGTTATTGAGCTCAGCGCAGGGTAAGTGGGGAAATTCTGTGGCTTTTGTTACGTAGGGGCTCAGCCTGGATGATCCAATGGTCCCTTTTGGTCTTCAATCTAAGAATCTGTGAGTGAAAAACATTGGGGTGTGGGGCAGAGGAGTGGCAAATTAACTGGGTGGCAGCGCCCTGAAGTACAACCAAATCTTTCGATGCTTATTACACTTTCACTATCACAGGATGCAGCTCATGGAGAGAGGAAAAGGGGAAAATCAAACGGCCGTCATGGAATTCATCCTCTTGGGGTTTGGGGATCTCCCTGAACTGCAGACCCTTCTCTTCCTGGTTTTCCTAGTGATCTACATTGCGACCATGGCTGGGAACATCCTCATCGTTGTGCTAGTTGTGACTGATCAGCACCTTCACAGCCCCATGTATTTCTTCCTGGGGAACTTGTCCTGCTTGGAGACCTGCTACATCTCCACCATCCTGCCCAGGGTGCTCGCCAGTCTCCTGACTGGGGACAAGACCATTTCTGTTCCCAGCTGCATCACACAGTTTCATTTCTTTGGTTCTCTGGTAACAACAGAGTGTTATCTCCTGGCAGCCATGTCTTATGATCGGTATTTAGCCATATGCAAACCGCTGCACTATGGAACCTGTATGAATGTCAGGCTGTGCATTCAGCTAGCAGCTGGGTCTTGGATTAGTGGATTTCTAATTTGTACAATAGTTACATGTGTTATGTCACAGCTAATTTTCTGTGGCCCCAATGAAATTGACCATTTCTTTTGTGATTTTATCCCACTGATCCAACTCTCCTGCAGCAACACCAGCCAGATCACACCAGTTATTTATATATTTTCCTTCCTAGATGCAGTTTCCCCTTTTCTATTAACCCTGACGTCCTACATTTGTATCATTGCGACCATCCTGCAAATCTCGTCCACCACCGGGAGGCAAAAGGCCTTTTCCACCTGCTCCTCTCACCTCATTGTGGTGGCACTTTTCTATGGGACCATAATGATTGTCTACATGGTACCGAAATCCGGCACCCTGAGAGCCCTGAACAAAGTGTTCTCCCTCTTTTACACAGTCCTGACGCCCCTGGCCAATCCGCTCATCTACAGCCTGAGAAACAGAGAGGTCAAGGAGGCTCTGATAAACACTGTGAGGAGAGCTGTGACTCTTACAAAGAATCCAAACTAGTTGAATGAAATGAGGATCAGTCAGTCTGGGTCCTATTGTGAAAGAAGGAAGGTCTAAGTGATCGTGAATACAGAAATGTAGTATACGAGAGATGTGTGTGCCCACCGACACCCCTTTATCATACATATGTGGCCTGGCTGGTAAGGAACTCAGTTATGCATGGACATGTGACTTGCCCATGTGACTCCAAAACTCCATCTTGGAGCTGAATTCTGGATAGGAGAGAGGAGGGGGTCTCCACCCACAAGAGAAAGTCTATTTAAGCCCCTGGAAGACCCCTCCATTTTGTATTCAGCTGGCTCAGGAGATAACCTCTCCACCCCCAAAGAATACCTGAAAGAAACTGGAACAAAGGATAGTAACCATAGGGGTGAGTGATTGCTGGACCCAAACTAGAAGGAGGCTAGTCTGTAAAAGAAGCTTACTGGAACATCTCTGAGGGTGAGATTTCATCTGTAATCACTTTCTTACTGTATTAGGCATAGATTTGTGTGTTTTATTTTATTTTGCTTGGTAATTCACTTTGTTCTGTCTGTTATTACTTGGAACCACTTAAATCCTACTTTTTTGTATTTAATAAAATCACTTTTTACTTATTAATTAACCCAGAGTATGTATTAATACCTGGGGGGGGGGCAAATGGCTGTGCATATCTCTCTATCAGTGCTATAGAGGGCGAACAATTTATGAGTTTACCATGTATAAGCTTTATACAGAGTAAAACGGATTTATTTGTGGTTTGGACCCCATTGGGAGCTGGGTATGTGAGTGTTGGAGACAGGAACACTTCTTAGGGCTTGGCTACACTGGCACTTTACAGCACTGCCTGAAGTGTTTAGGGTACGTGGTTCAGAGCTAGGTCTGTGTTTGCAGCAGGCAAGCATGTCTGGCTCAAACAAGGCAAGATTCTGGAGTCCCAAGCTGTCAGGGAAAATGGGTTAGAAGTAGTCTCAGCACATCATTTGGCAGTTCCCAAGGGGTTTTCTGTGATCCAACCCATCACAATATATATATACACACATACACACACGCACACGCACACACAATAAGAGAGAGACAGATTATTGGAATTTTGCAGGGGGCAGGGAGGGGAAAGAAGATTTTGACATTTTATCAAAACAACTGAAATCTTAAAAATCAAAACATTTTGCTTTTTGGCACGTGACAATTGAAAACCTTCAGATGGAAACTGTCAAAAAAATGCCATGCACTGTTGTTGTGATTGTGTTTATCCCCAG
>NW_020693711.1:0-8419 GCF_002925995.2 Terrapene triunguis
ATTATATGTCTAAACTGTTGCCTGACTATAACCCTGGAGCAAGGACTGTCTCTCTCTCTTTTGTTAGCACATTGAGCACTTAAATAATATTAATGTCAACAAATTAAAAATATTTAGGGGCAGTTTGTGCAGGGTAGAAGGCTCCCCTTGATACTAACCCTGGTTTGAGGAACACTTACTCCTGCTTCGCCAGTGCTGTTTGGGCCAGTCCTGTAGCTCCACCTGGCATCCATACTCCTCTTTATCCAGTGATGCACATGACAAACAGCTGGATGAGTAAGTCTACCAGCCAACCTTGGGCAGCCAGTGGCCAAGTGAATAGCTTCTAGCAAACCGAATGCTTTAACGCTAAACATAATCTTTCAGATGTCCACTCCAGTGTGTTAAAGGTAAACTTGTCAAGGATATGGCTATTTTAATTTTGGACTAGTATCATCTGCTGTGTCGCCAACCCTCATGATTTTATCATGAGACTTGCAATGATTGGTATTTTTCTTAAAGCCCCAGCTCCTCAAATCACTTGATTATGTGAAAAATTAAAGTAAGTTTCTAGCCCTCATAGCTACAGAGAAAAGTTTGAAAACATGACCCCTAAAAGCTGGAGCACCACAATGCAAATCAAAATAATCAAAAATGTATTTCATTGTTTTTAAAATAATCTTTTGTATTCAGTGAAGTAAACCTACAGAATTTCTACAGGCTCTGCTTTCTGCTGAAGTAAGTAAAGTTATCCAGAACAAATCTCTTTCACTGACATTCTTTAAACGAAAACTGACTATATTACTAATAAATAACCTGGTAGTTTCTATTGCTTTCTTCCTGACTCTGATCTTGATGTAATTGTGTTTTACCACTTCTGGCAGTGGCAATAGCTTAAACACAAAATCCCGTTATACAGCTACTTCCAGATCTCTGCAGCACACAAACGGATACACAATTATATGATGTAATCCTTAATACAAGATCCCATAGCTGTCCTTACTCTGCCTGACTCCAACCCCACATAGCTAATGCATTATAGTATATATTCTTCCTGTGTAAATTTCAGTTGGCAGCAGCTGAGTACACTCACAGGACTGTGAGCACTGCCAGTCATCTCTGCCAGGTCCACCCTCTATCAGAGAGTCTCTGGACACTTCAGCAGGAACTGACACATAGAGTGACGAGTGACCGTATCTGCCAGTCTCTACCTCAATGTCTTTGGCTTTCTGTGCAGCCTTCCTAAATGATGTCATCTTCCTCCTCCCTGCTTCTGAAACTGAATTCTATGGGGAGAGGAATAGCAGAAGATGTTGTTAGAATGTTTTTAGTTCTCTGTGAGCGGCTACACACATTCTTGTGGCAATGGAATCTGATTCAGAATCTGATTCAGAATCCATCCGCTATTTTAGAACTGTGCTCCAAAATCTACGTTTTTTAAAAATATGCTTCTAGCTCTAATGGTTGCAAAGATAACCTTCTATGAACCTAATGTAAACTAATGTAGTGATATCTGTGTGAGTGTGCAGAGAGACAAAATGAAAGAATAGCTCTAAGACAGATGTGGACTGTCCTAGGTATAGCAATGATTGTGTTAACTCTGAAACCTAGTGATGTCAATTTATATGTCAACATTGCTAATAATTTAATTGCTGATTATTTTAATAAAAATATCTACCCAAGGTGTTTATCTGTCCTTTGTGTAATCACAGATATTGGGGCATCAGGCAGTGAGGTAGCTTGTTACAGCTAACATAAGAAACTAGGAGTTTAAACCCCCTCCATTCCTGAAGTTCAAGTCACCTTAATGTCTGCTGCTAAAACTGAAACTGAATATTTTGGAGTAGCATAAAATAAATTGAATTTACTATTAAAATATATAATACACACAATAGTAGACTGGTTGTATTATTCATTGCCATTCATTAACATTTTCACATTCCATTCAGTAAAATCCTCACTGTTTTAATTTACTTAGCGCTCATGCAGAATTTAGGACTAGAATGAAGCAGAAACCAGTGGGTTTTGCAGCAGAATTTATGTTGTTTGCTGACAAGTACACTTTGATGATGTCCAAGAAAGTGGAGCAACTGTGTCAGGAGCTGGGCATGAGGGAGTTCTGTGGAAGGATTTGTTCTGGGTATGTGGGCTTCTTGATTGCTGTTGCGATGAGCACTGGGAGACAAGGGAGGAGACTGATATTCATCTGCAATCCAGCTGGTTGAAATCTGTACGTGCCCCATGATTTTCACATAGGGTTTTATAACTTTTTGTAGACGAGGGCATCAGCTACTAATAAGTTTATCCTGGGGCTCATGGTTTTCAGTGCAAGGTCAATGACCAATAAAGTCATCCATGATTTAATTATGGGTAAGGCCCTCTTTTTTGCTTGTTATTAAAAAAAACAGCAAGATAATTCAGATTGTTCTCTACTGGTGTAGCTTTCTCTGGTTCAGGACTTGGTTCAATATGAGACTAGAACGGGAGGAAAGGGAGAGTGGGTGTGCTCTTTGCATCCTACTGTGTCCAATTTTAAGGCTGGATTTGACTGGTTGTGTTCAGCCTTCATTAATTTGGGAATTTTGGTAATGTAAAGACTCTCCTACTAATCCACAGGATTCCTGACCATACTCGTTGATATAATGCCTGTACTGGTTTTGGATTCACCCAGTTAGTCTTCTGCTTATTGCACCATGATGATGATGACTATTTCATTATTTTTGGCTCTTACACTAACCATGATAGTATCTCATATGGCTTCTAGTCTGAGTTATGTGAAAGCACATAATTTGAGAATCGACATAGGAAGTGTGGTAATTACATTCTTGTCATGGTTAGAGTACCGTCAAACTAGTGTCCTTGACCAATGACTCATGTCTTGTCCTTGACCAAAACCGCCTGCTAAGAGCAGTTTTTGATGTCCCTAAACTTGGCTGTGGCAGGGACTTGGTGAGTGATTTTTCTAGTACATCATCACATCTGCAAAAGTCTGGCTCAGCGGAACCGTTCTGTGGGAGGGTGAGCTCGACACATCCGGACAGACCCCACTTGGCAATGATCCCTCATTGCTGTGAATTTTCTACCCATTAAGGCTTGACCGCAGCAGGACAGGTTGGCTGCTGTATCGAAGCGGGAGCCAGCCTCGCAGGAAGTGAGGACGTGCATGGTGCCCTGCTCTCAAGCCAGGGGCCCAGCTCGGCCAGGAGCCAGTCTCTGGCTGCGGCCAGCAGCAGCTGCTTCAGAGAAAGGTGCAGGGCACCCCGAAGTGGGCATGACACTAATGGCATCGCCTGGCCCTGGAGACGCCTTGTCCGGAGGCTAGTGGCAGCCAGCATTGGCTCCTGCCCTTAAGTGTGAGGCTCGATGTCCCTGGCACGCATCAGTCACCCTGGCACCGCTCCCCAGGGCTGGGCCCCTCCCTGCCTGGCATAGGAATCTCCAGCCCCAAGGCAAACGGCGGGGCTTTTGACACCTCCTTGCCTCCCCTTTGTGGGGGCTGGTAATATATCAATGTTTCCCACGCCCCCTTTTTGGGGTGAATTGGTACAGCCTATTACCCTCTGCCGTTTTAGGAAGTTGGTATGCTCCAGCTCTCCTTTTCCCCTTACAGGGGTCAGACGCTAAAAACTCACCTATTGAAGGGAAGCCCACAAGCAAGATGACGAGACTACCGCTTCCTGTCGTGGCGGTGTTCTGCCCGGACTATGCACTGCGTCACTTCCGGCCCCGTCTCAGCGCGCCCATAAAGTGTTGCGCGTGGGCGTGCGCCCTCCTCCGGTCCCCTCAGGGCTCGCGGCGCGGTCGGGGGCCGTTGTGGAGCGTGGTGTCAGCAGCTGCAGCGGTTTCTCTGTGTGCGCGCCCGGGGGAGGTTGGTGTCTCGGGGGCCGCTGGGCGGGCTCCACGTGGAATGTTCTGGAAGGGGCCTCTGATAGCTGGAGCCGGCCCATGCCGCTGCGGCCAGGGGCGGGGGAGGACAGCTTGAATGGGGTGTAGGGAGGGGCCCTTGGGGGTGGGGAGGCACTGTGGGAGGGGCCGGCAGGCGGTGTGGGGGAAGGGCCAGGGGCGGGCGAGGGGGGGCAGTGGGGGAGGGGTTGGGGGGCACTGTGGGACGGGGTGTCAAAACTGTTTTTGGATTTCAGTGGCCCCATGTCATTGCCCCCATTTGCACACCTGGTTCGCGCTCAGTGGGGGCAACCCCCACATTGTGCCACCCTCACCACAGAGGGGTTTGTAGTAACCATAACTGCTGGAGCTAGGGGGCTACTGCACCCCCTGCCTTGCAGTGGTTTCCATTATATGCAGGGTTTACAGTTTGATTGTGTGACTCTCAGCACCCTTACTATAATAATTGTTCCAGCAGCCTGGTAGTAATAACTCATTTAAAAATGGTAAGTTTGAGAGCAAATCTGTCAAGCCTCTGAACATGGCACATCCGACCTGACTGCTGTGATATTGCCGGGTCTGTTGGTAAAAGACTGAAAATAAAGGAATGGAGATGGTGAGGGCTGGTGGGGTTTCTCTCCATTCTTCCCATTCCTGGATGGGAATCTTGCTGGAGACCCGTCTTGCTTGACTGGACGATGGTTGCCATGTGAAGCCTGGTCCTACTCCATACTGAGCATTTCCTTAATATTTTCCACCAGTACTTTAGTGCCAGTGAGAACACGGTTGTAGAGAGGTCACAGTGTAACCACTATGTCATTTAGGGCTGTTCTGTTACAGGCTAGGATTAGGTGACAGTAGTCAAAATGCTCACTGTCGGTCTATGCTAAAACATCTGTTGGTGAAACTGCAACAGTGGGAAATCTTAAGAAAAAGCACAGTGTATATACACAGCATTAGGAAAATTAGATAGTCTTTATCAGAATTATTTCACTACCTACAATATTTTTGGGGTGTGTGTGCGTGTTCTTTTTTTTTTTTTATAAAGGAAACCAGTTAGGACTGGGCACGTGCACCATCTTAAATAAAAGTTAACAGATGGGTGTTAGTTTAGCTTTATTGGGTTGGCTTTCATGGTTAATGTTAAGTAGATTTCAAGAATTGTTAATTCTTAGATGGTTTCTGTCCTTTTGCAGGCCTTACATAAAGTTTAAAAATGTCGTATATGCTTCCTCACTTACACAATGGCTGGCAAGTAGATCAGGCCATTCTTTCAGAAGAAGACCGTGTGGTGGTCATCCGGTTTGGACATGACTGGGATCCAACTTGTATGAAAATGGATGAAGTATTATATAGTATTGCTGAGAAGGTAAATTTGGATTGTCATTTGAGATAATTGTATGTTTCTGTTCAGCATCCGAAATTGCTTGTTTTTTTTAGTCTAAGGCAGTTTCTAGGCAATAAATCCAACTTGTTCAGTTTCCTTAACAAGCCTATGCCTACATTGAATGAATGTGAAACAGCCATCTACTTTCATGGCCATCTGAAATAATTACCCACCATGTTGTTTAATGCTTAATTGAATGGAAACAGTACTACTACATTCTAAAACTGAGCATCTGTCCTGGAGAATATTTTTCTTTTCTGACTGCTGATAGTTTAACATCTAATAATCTAGGCCATTCAGAGGGAAACAAGTTTCATTAATACCTATAGTGCTCATACCAGTGCTAAGATTGAGCCAGCATTGTCACTTGATACTCAGAATGTGTAATATTAATACACTAGCAACTAGAAAATTAATTGGAATAGCTTTAAAAGTTTAGGTGTTTTTAGTTTGGCATATGTTTTTAATTTAAAAATTTAAAATCTTGAAATGCACTTATAGAACATACTCAGCCTTGGTTGAAATGGGTGCCACTCCATTGACTTAGTTTGCACTTGGTTATACCAGGGCTCAAATGAATTTTAATCTGTACATATTGAGCCAATCTCTTGAAGCTTTCTCAGATGGCAATGATACCCCGTAACAAACAAATCATCCCCATTTAAGCATCTTAGATAATGAGGAAAAATTAAGAATTGTTTACATAAATATGTGATTGGATATATCTTATCCTTTCATGTCTTCTCAGATAACGTTATTGCATAGTAGTATAACTAGACAGAAATCTTAGCGAATTATTTGTTGGTTAAACCTCATAAGAAATGGGAAACTCAAATAAAACAAGAACCTAGTCAGAAAGACTACTGTGAATTAATGTTTAAATGGCATTCGACAGTTGTTTCCAAAATCATTTGTACAGTTCTCTATATGCTGTTAACTTGATGTGAAGCTGTTTCTGTGGCAGTCATTTCTTCTCGATGGCATTCTTAAAAAATTGCGCTTCTCTTGTTCATCTCAGTGTTGAAGTCATCTGGTAAGGCTACTGTGTACATATCAAATATTGAGCCATAACAGGATTTAAGCTAGGAGGATGCTTTGACATTTCTTCAGCACAGTTTCTTTGCATTTGTTTGTCTTATGTTTACTTTTAATGTTGTGGGAATTGATGGATTATACACGGGAATACTATTAGTATTTATCTTTGGCAGGATTCTTGGCAATTTGGCAGACATATTGGCATTTAAGTTTTTATGAGGGAAAAAGAACAATGTAACTTTTTATTTAAAAATCTCCCTCTGCAGAAATGGCAGGTTAAAGGGGGAGATCCTTCCTCATCCTCTTGCTTACGAGCCATGTTTGGATCTCGCAGCTGTTTTAAAGAGTGAGTAAAAGTTCCGATTGTACAGGTGTTTATAATCTAAAGCAAGGGTTCTCAAACTTCATTGCACCGCAACCCCCTTGTGACAACAAAAATTACTACAGGACCCCAGGACGGGGGACTGAAGCCTGAGCCTGACCAAGCCCCGCCACCCTGGGGGTGTGTGTGCAAAGCCAAAGCCCCATTGTCCCAGGCTGGGGGGCCAAAGTTGAAGGGCTTCAGCCCAGGCAGGGGGCCTGTAATCATAGCCCCACCGGCCAGGGCTGAAGCCCTCGGCTTGGGCTTGGGCCCCGGGCCCCAGCAAATCTAAGCCAGCCCTGGCGACCCCATTAAAATGGGGTCCTGACCCACTTTGGGGTCCCGACCCACAGTTTGAGAACCGCTGAGCTAAAGCATAGTACAAAATGTTGCCATGCCACATAGCTGCATGCTACATTTGAAGAAAATGTAGCTCTATTTCACACTTAGTACTGAGATGGAACATTTTTTTTACTTTGCAGCATGATTTTAGGAAGTAGTAATGTATCTGTACTTCATAATCAATGTGGAGTTGAACTTTAATGACCTGACTTGTATTTTGGCAAAAGAAAACTAGAGCAAACCACCAAAATATAAAGTAGATTGTTACCACTAAAATGTATCCTTGTTTACAATTGAAATAAGCATTCGTTTCAGTGCAATACATACCAAAAACTTGCATACTTGAGAAAGTTTAACAAGAAATAATATGTTGTGTGAAGGGTTTCCAGTTTTTCCAGAGCAAAAATGTAAGAATACTGTACTTATAAAATACCTTGGAAATATCTCAAATTATTTTTTGCCGTACAGAACATTGTTTCAAAGGGGGCCTATGATTCCTGGAAGCTCATCCCCAGGGATACAGAGCTTTGGGTGCTAAATTTTTATATAATTAAATACAAATATTTTTAAACAATATTTACAGTAAAAGCCAAAACTTGTGTAAAAGTAAATACAAAAATCAGACAAACCTCAAATCGGAAACCTTTATTGTATGCATGACATTTGGTAGAGAATCACTTGCTCTCTGGCAAGTGATGACTTGAGATGACTGGGTCCGTTGCTTTGCATCTACCCAACCATGGTTGAAAGGCACACTAGCAATGGCATCTACTCAAGAAATGCCCACTTGTCCCTGTGTTTCTACTCAGAGGCAAAAGCTACAGAAAGAGTTAATGGGCAGAGTAGGGAGGTTAGAAAAGTGTAGCTACTATTAAAGCTGGTGGTATTTGCAAATCATTATGATAAGCATACTCTTTTTAAATCATTTCGTAATTTTAAAGCCAGGAAAATATCGATACGTTTAAAGTTTGTACGTCTATTAGCTAGGGCTGTCAAGTAATCGCAGTTAACTCATGTGCTTAACTTAAAAAAAAAATTAATCACGATTAAAACTATTAATCGCAATTAATCGCACTTTTAATCACACTGTTAAACAATAGAATACCTATTGAAATTCTTTAAATATTTTGGATGTTTTCCTAAATTTTCAGATATATTGATTTCAATTACAACACAGAATACAAAGTGTACAGTTCTCACTTTATATTATTATTTTTATTACAAAAATTTGCACTGTAAAAGTGATAAACAAAAGTAATAGTATTTTTCAGTTCACTTCATACAAGTACTGTAGTGCAATCTCTTTATCATGAAAGTGCAATTTAAAAATGTAGATTATTTTTGTACATAGCTGCACTCAAAAACAAAACAATGTAAAACTTTAGAGCCTACAAGTCCACTCAGTCCTACTTCTTGTTCAGCCAATCACTCAG
>NW_020693712.1:0-11604 GCF_002925995.2 Terrapene triunguis
ATGACATGACTTGCTCAAGGTCATTTGGTGACTCGGTAGCAGAACTGTAGATAGACCCAGTTCTGTTGACTCCCATGCCCTGTGGCTTCCTGATGCAAAATAAAAGCCAGGGGTGTGATGTTATTGACATAAACTGGGACCATATAGATCATTGTTGCAACCAAGGTCCTGTAATGGCACCCAAATCTTGAATAAAGGGGGTCAAATGGGGTGTCTAAGACAAGGTTATGGTTTACTGGTTATGATTATGCTGTCTATATGTGTGTATCAGTTTTGTAGTTGAAGTTATGAATATTGGCTCTATACTGTCTGTATGGCAAACTTATGCTATGCTTCTGGGTGACATCCCAGACAAGCTGGGATTAGCTCTGCCTAGCCTGCTTGATGGCCCATTAAGGACCATCAGCTATACAATGGACCCATTGAGAGAAGGCCAATACGCCTTCAGACTCAGCAAAGTATGCAGGGACTGGCCCATGTGACTCCAGGCTCCATTTTGCTGTAATTTTCCACAGTGAGAACAAAGAGGTGTTCTTACACCTGGAAAAGACTATATAAGGCTGATGCCTCATCTCCATTGGGTCTTCAATCCTGCTTCATACCTCTGGAGGAACTTTGCTACAAGCTGAAGCTTTGAACAAAGGACTGAGGACCCATCCCAGCGGGGGATGTATTCCAGAGACTTGATTTGAACCTGCAGTTTATTCTATCGCTGCTGCAAGCCTGAACCAAGAACTTTGCCATTACTGTATGTAATTGATTCCATTTAACCAATTCTAACTCTCATCTCTATCTTTTTCCTTTTATGAATAAACCTTTAGATTTTAGGTTCTAAAGGATTGGCAACAGTGTGATTTGTGGGTAAGATCTGATTTGTATATTGACCTGGGTCTGGGGCTTGGTCCTTTGGGATCAGGAGAACCTTTTTCTTTTACTGGGGTATTGGTTTTCATAATCATTTGTCCCCATAACGAGTGGCACTGGTGGTAATACTGGGAAACTGGAGTGTCTAAGGAGATTGCTTGTGAGACTTGCGGTTAGCCAGTGGGGTGAGACCGAAGTCCTCCTAGTCTGGCTGGTTTGGTTTGCCTTAGAGGTGGAAAAAACCCCAGCCTTGGGCTGTAACTGCCCTATTTGAGCAATTTGTCCTGAGTTGGCACTCTCAGTTGGGTTCCGCTAAAACCACATCGTCACAACCTGTTTCTCCCATCTGTGTCACTGATAGATTTATCACTACTCACCAGGAAGTAGTGTAGAGACACCCAACACCCAGCTGGAGCATCCTAAAATGAAGTCTCATTGTAGCTGGAGGGCAAGGATGAAGTTGAGAGGCTGCGGGTTTTTATCATTGGTGATCTCAAGCACCAAACAGTTTCATCCATCTCATGGCCAAATTCTGCTCTCATTTACTCAGCTGCACCCATGCGAATACAAGAAGAGTTAGGCTCTAAGCAAATATTATGTCCATGTTCAGTTATTAGCATTAACAAACAATGTAAATTTAGATATTAACATTAGATCAGTCTCTTAGACTTCTGGCTTGTTGCCAGTGCAACCCTGCTGGAGTTTTGACGCCCCTTAGGTGGTGTCTCCAATGTTTGGGTTAGTATCTCTCTCTCTCACTGCTTCAGAGAAAATTGGCTCTATATTGTATGACAGAAATACCAGGAGCAAGATACAAGCTATATGTTTTCCACTTCAGCTTTATGCAGTCTGCTCTGTGACCTATGTGAACCTCTGAGCTAGAGAACCACAGCTTATTTTTAATAGTCATTGCCAGGAGCTAAAACCGACACCTTCTTTTGTGAGCAACATTCATTTTTGACAACTGCTATGTGGACATGTTTACTTTCAGTGAGCCAAATTCTATGTTTAGCTAGATGTTAGCAAATCATTGACTTTAACCGAGGACAGGTTCACAGGCCCTGGCTCTCATGGGGGACTTCAATCACCCTGACATCTGCTGGGAGGGCAATATAGCAATGCACAGACAATCCAGGAAGTTTTTGGAGAGTGTTGGGGACAACTTCCTGGTGCAAGTGCTGGAGGAACCAACTAGGGGCCATGCTTCTCTTGACCTGCTGCTCACAAACACTGAAGAATTGGTAGGGGAAGTAGAAGTGGGTGGCAACCTGGGCAGCAGTGACTATGAAATGGTTGATTTCAGGATTCTGACAAAACGAAGAAAGGAGAGCAGCAGAATACGGACCCTGGACTTCAGAAAAGCAGACTTTGACTCCCTCAGGGAACTGATGGGCAGGATCCCATGGGAGGCTAATATGAGGGGGAAAGGAAATACGGCAGGCGACCAGCTTGGCTTAACAGAGAAATCTTCGGTGAGTTTAAACATAAAAAGGAAGCTTACAAGAAGTGGAAACTTGGACAGATGATTAGGGAGGAGTATAAAAATATTGCTCGAGCATGCAGGGGTATAATCAGTAAGGCCA
The DNA here is from genome assembly GCF_002925995.2 of Terrapene triunguis. Classification (NCBI taxonomy): domain Eukaryota; kingdom Metazoa; phylum Chordata; order Testudines; family Emydidae; genus Terrapene; species Terrapene triunguis. Next base: position 2,448 of record NW_020693712.1, read on the forward strand.
AAGTACAGTTGGAGTTGTAGCTAGCAAGGGATATGAACGGTAACAAGAAAGGTTTCTACAGATATGTTAGCAACAAGAAGATGGTCAAGGAAAGTATGGGGCCCTTACTGAATGGGGGAGGCTACCTAGTGACGGATGATGTGGAAAAAGCTGAAGTACTCGGTGCTTTCTTTGCCTTAGTCTTCACAGACAAGGTCAGCTCCCCGACTGCTGCACTGGGCAGCACAGTATGGGGAGGAAGTGAGCAGCCCTCAGTGGTGAAAGAACAGGTTAAGGACTGTTTAGAAAAGCTGGACATGCACAAGTCCATGAGGCCAGATGCAATGCATCGAGGGTGCGGAGGGAGTTGGCTGATGTGATTGCAGAGCCATTGGCCATTATTTTTGATCGGGAGAGGTCCCGGATGATTGGAAAAAGGCAAATATAGTGCCCATCTTTAAAAATGGGAAGGAGAATCCAGGGAACTACAGACTGGTCAGCCTCATCTCAGTCCCCGGAAAAATCATGGAGCAGGTCCTCAAGGAATCCATTTTGAAGCACTTGGAGGAAAGATAAGTGATCAGTAACAGTTAACATGGATTCACCAAGGGCAAGTCATTCCTGACCAAGTTGATTGCCTTCTATGATGAGATAACTGGCTCTGTGGATATGGGGAAAGTGGTGGACATGATATACCTTGACTTTAGCAAAGCTTTTGATACCATCTCCCACAGTATTCTTGCCAGCAAGTTAAAGAAGTATGGATTGGATGAATGGACTATAAAGTGGATAGAAATCTGGCTAGATTGTCGGGCTCAATGGGTAGTGTTCAACGGCTCGATATCTAGTTGGCAGCCGGTATCAAGTGGAGTGCCCTGGGGTTGGTTTTGTTCTGGATGATGGGATGGATTTTACCCTCATGAAGTTCACAGATGACACTAAGCTGGGGGGAGAGGTAGATATGCTGGAGGGTAGGGATAAGGTCCAGAGTGACCTAGATAAATTGGAGGATTTGGCCAAAAGAAATTTGATGAGGTTCAACAAGGACAAGTGAAGAGTCCTACACTTAGGACAGAAGAATCCCATGCACTGCTACAGGCTGGGGACCGACTGGCTAAGCAGCAGTTCTGCAGAAAAGGACCTGGGGATTATAGTGGATGAGAAGCTGGATGAGAGTCAAAAGTGTGCCCTTGTTGCCAAGAAGGCTAATGGCATATTGGGCTGCTAATGCTAAGGAGCATTGCCAGCAGATTGAGGGAAGTGATTATTCCCCTTTATTTGGCACTGGTGAGGCCATATCTGGAGTACTGTGTCCAGTTTTGGGCCCCCCACTACGGAAAGGATGTGGACAAATTGGAGAGAGTCCAGCGGAGGGCAATGAAAATGATTAGGGGGCTGGGGCATGTGACTTATGAGGAGTGGCTGAGGGAACTGGGCTTATTTAGTCTGCAGAAGAGAAGAGTGTGGGGGGGGGGGATTTGATAGCAGCCTTCAATTACCTGAAGGGGGTTCCAAAGAGGACGGAGCTAGGCTGTTCTCCGTGGTGGCAGATGACAGAAGGAGGAGCAATGGACTTAAGTTGCAGTGGGGGAGGTCTAGGTTGGATATTAGGAAAAACTATTTCACTAGGAGGGTGGTGAAGCACTGGAATGGGTTCCCTAGGGAGGTGGTGGAATCTCCAGCTTTAGAGGTTTTTAAGGCCCGGCTTGCCAAAGCCCTGGCTGCAGGGCCAGCGCAACCCATTAGGCGACCTAGGCGGTCACCTAGGGCACTAACATTTGGGGAGTGGCGACCGCGGCGGCCGGATCTTCGGCCGCCCTGGTCGTCATCGGTATTTCGGGAGTGGGACCTTCCGCCGCCGCTGGCGGCGCTCCTGCCTGGCTGGGATGATTTAGTTGCTGTTGGTCCTGCTTTGAGCAGGTGGTTGGACTAGATGACCCCCTGAGGTCTCTTCCAACCCTGAGTTTCTATGAGTCCATGACAGAATATGCCCCACTTGGTCTTGTTACACGTTTTTTTTTTTTTGGCTAGCCCTGTGCAGATAGCAAAATGCATTCAGGATACTAACTTTATAAGTAACACAAAGAAGAAGACAAGAGCTGTTCATCTGTCTTGCTAGGTGGAACACAGTATTTTGGTAATCGAAAATGCAAAATATTGGGCAGGCTGTATTATCTCAATCCAACACTAGCAACCCCCAACTACAACAGGAGCAATGGAAACGAGACCCAAAAGGGGATTTACATTTGAGGTACATGCCAGAGTCTGCTTCTGGCACCTAAATATATTGGTGTTGGGATCTTAGAAATATGACAAATAGATTCCTCTGGACATGGTTGATTTTGTTCAGGGAACAATTGCCAAGTTTAGCTTTGAGTCTCATGGCTTGTGGGTTACCCAGGATAATCATAAATGCATTTGGACTTGCATAAGAAATGACTATATATGTGCTTAGACAACTTGCTGCCCAAGCTCATAGCTTTTAGGCCCCTGATAAGTCTTAACTCTCCTCCTTTTCAGCCTCATCTAATGCCCCTCCAAAAAAAGGACAGAAAGAGACACACCACACTTTTCTTTTGTGTTCGTTCTGGGTTTTCTTATTCAAGTCCTTTCCCTTCCTCTTTTGTACCAGAACTCATCTTTTCCATATCATCTCTCCAAGTGCATGATGCGGAGGTCTGGAGGGAAGGGGGAGTTTGAAAGTAATCCATGTATTCAATTAGTTGCAGGATATTTAAAAAAAAAATTCTTCCTTTGAAACATTTAGATCTGAAGTTAAGCCCCCTCACAGTCCCTCATCTTCTGAAGTCCAGATGACACTCAGTAAGAGAACACCATCCCGACGATACACTTAAAACATTTCTATCAGTTTCAAGATTTTCTATCTGTATTCCCCATAATATGGAATGAAAAATCTCTCCCAGCCCAGTGGGAACTTTCAAAGTAGTAGCAATAGTAAGTATCTAAGGTACTTATATAGCCCCTGTCTCCACAGTATCTGAGTGCCTCACCATCCTTAACGTATTAATCCTCATATCCCCGCCTCTCCTTTGACATAGGAAGCGCTGTTATTTCTATTTTACAGATGGGGAACTGAGGCACAGAAGGCAAAGTGACTTGCCAAAGGTTACACAGGAAATCTGTGGAAAAGCAGGGAATTTAACCTAGGTCTTCTAAGTCTCCAGCTAGTGCCCTAACCACTGGATTGTCCTTCCTCTTAGTATGTACCATTCCACTGCAGTCGTCTTTGGCCCAATCCTGTGAGATGCTGAGTATCTGTTGAGACATGCAGTGATTCCTCAGTTTCCCTTTGGAATAGAGGATGCTCAGCCCCTGGCAGAATAGGGCCCGTCAGCACTGCTGCGAATATTGCTGTTTGTTCACTGCTTTGCAGTAGCCTGCATGCATTTCATCTGCAGGACGGAAGTGACTCAGCTGTGGCTTGCCTTTAAAAAAAAAAAAAAAAAAAACACCCTCCAAACCTAACAGACAAAATAGGGAGTTTACCTTGAAGGTTTTTTTTCCCCTCCTCTCCTTGAGCCGAACATGAAATTACAATCATCCATCATGGCATATAAAAGTAAATATGTCAGCAAAATTAAACATCTTCCATAAGCCAAAATGACATCCTATTAGACTCTAGGGACAAGATCATGCCAGACAGGCACAGGCCTCTGACGAGGCAGCGAAGAGCTGCAGCAAGAATTGTCCTGCCCTCAGCTTGCTGCTGTCCAGCTGGAATGTTCACACTGAACTTCCTGTGGATGCTGCTGTCTGCTGCTCTTTGCCCACCCAGGAAGCTAGGGGAGGAACAATCAGAGCAATTATGAGAACGAGGGTTCTTCATGGGTCGATATTGAAGGGGAAAGGAGCATGTCCCCCTTTCCGTTCTCCCCAGAGCATGACTGCTAATGTGTTTGGTTCTTGCACAGGGTACAGAGGAGGGGAATGTGATTTGTGCCCTTTTCTAGCCACTCCCTTGGGCAATTTGCACCCTGGGGTGTTGGGAAGAAGCAGAAGCAGGCTTTGTTTTCCCCCAAAGTGAAGGGGCTGCCATTGTACAGTATACGTGAAAAGAAGGTTCCTGGTGCATTCTCGCTTATTCCTGAAAGGCAAGACAGAGTCTGGCTTTCAAGGTGGGTAGCCCCAATTTCTTACACCCACAGAGAATGTAAAATATACACAAAAACCTCTGTTTTCTGTAACATTCTCCTTGGGTTCTGTGTGTGTGTGTGTGTATATATATATATATATATAAGCTTTAAAACAAATCACAAACTGATCACTATTGAAATAGTACCTTAGACAATAAACAATTCCACTTGTCAGGAAAATAAAATACAAAAGAGGTTCCATGTAACAGTATTTCTTTCAAATTTCTTCTGCTCAAGGAAAGAAAATAAGCCCTGTTGACAAAACCTTAGGAGAAACATTTCATATTCTATCCTTTCCAGTGTCCAGGATTTCAAAGGGCTAGAGTTGAAGATCTGGTAAAATAGGGTTGCTTCATTGACTTTAATGGAGCTACACCAATTTATAGCAGCTGAGAATCTGGCCCCTCCATAATACAGAATAATCTCTATACACAAAGCATCAAATGGGGGGGTTAAATTCTTTAAATTATAGATGTACATTGATTCCAGAGCAAGCACATGGATTCTGAGCATCTAAACAGTTCTGTATTAAATGGCCAAAAGAAAAGTATTGTCCATTTAAAAAATGCATATGCCTACAGCAGGAGTTATTTTGCACGCATATTGAAATGAAGGGGAATGAGTGAAGGGTTGGTCAGAAGGATGTGTTTGAACTCTGCCAGTTACACAGTAAGTAAGCAGTCATGGAAAATGACCTTAAGTGAAGTAAATGAAGGATGTGGCAAGACTTAGCGACAAACAAAGCTGGTCATTTAAAATAGTTACAGGTTCTGTGAATGTGTGTGTCACTGAAAACATTTCACATAAATGAAAAATAGATCTGAAAAAGATTAGTTCAGCTGTATAAATATGGGATATTTGGGCTTGACCCAGCTCCCATTGAAGGCACTAGGAATTTTGCCATGGATTTCAGTAGCATCAGGGTTAGGCCCTTCAGGAGGAGAAGAAAAGCCAAATGAGAGTTGATTGGAAAAGTTAAGCAAAATTTTGGACTTGATCCTGCATGCCTTCTGCACCCAAAGTTCTCAGTGCAGGGAATGGAAGCTTTAGCTATGCAAAGAAAGCAGGGTTCATAGAATATCAGGGTTGAAAGGGACCTCAGGAGATCATCTAGTCCAACCCGCTGCTCAAAGCAGGTCCAATCCCCAGAAAAGTTTTTTCCCCAAATGGCCCCCTTGAAGATTAAACTCACAATCGTGGGTTTAACAGGCCGATGCTCAAGCCACTGAGCTATCCCTCCCCCCCCTTGATTATGTGAGTCACAATATTGGCCCCAGTATTTGTAAACTCGCACATATGCGCTCTGCAGTAGAAAGAGGATGACGTTAGGGCCAACTGCATCTTATTTAATTTGATGAGCAGTTTACACAATCTTTTTCTGACATGGCTGTGTTTTCTTTTTCCAGCTTGGCTTTCCTTAACCCCAGTGTGAAATCTTTTGTTTCATATTTTCTCCCCAGTTTAGGAATATTTTCAGAAATAATATAGAATCACACAAAATAGAAATGTTAATAAAGAGAACAAAACTTCAAACACTTTTGAAAGAAAAGGCACAGCCTCACCCACAGACCATATAGCCTTTGGAATCCAGGGAGATTTATTGGTATCACTTTGGCTCCAGGTCTCTTTCCCCTCTCCTCTCCCATTAACTACTTAGAAACATACATGGTCTGATTCTATTTATTTTTTTAAATAAATGTACACTGCAGTGTAACTCCATTGACATAAATGGAGTCATTACTGATTTACACTGGCATAAGAGGAGAATCAGCCTTATGGAGAAAGAAGGGAAAATAATGATACATTTACTATAAGGTCTAGAAAAGTACAAAGAAAACACATTCTCTGGATAATATTAAGGCCTGCATATATCTAATGCATTTCAGGTTAGATTTACTGAGCATTTTGCTGCTTCTTTCTTTTCTTTTCACAGTTTTGTTGAACAAAGGCTTTTCTGACATTTTTCTATAATAGTATTTCTTAATAGTAAGGTCTCCTATTGAAGTTATTTTTGTAGGTGTCATTTGGGTGATTAGTTATCTAAAAAAGTAAGTGCAGTGCCATGGACTAGCATTAAGCCCTGCGCAACACTGAAGCCTCATAGAGTTTGCTTGTAAGAGGCTGTAGAAGATTGCTTACCCATGCCCTAACCACTGAAATGGTCTCTACATAAGCCCTAACTAGTCTAGCATGAAAGAACACAATAAGTCAAGTGAGTTGCCAGAAATTCACATTTATGCAAATCCAGTGTCAACAGTATGTTGTGTAATTGGCCCAGAGGAGCTGCAGCTAGGTTGGAATAGCAGCTCCACACCCTGGCCTTGAGTTTCAGGAGTGAATTTCACCAAATGTTCCATATGCCTCAAGCCTAAATGCTCAGGCATAGAATGTTGCTCCAGTTCATGGTACAATCAAAATCGGTATCCTGGATGCCCCATTAGGTTAGTGGAGCTATAGTTAGGGAGCTGGTTCCTCTGAGGTTTCAGGTGCCCTGACATCCTCTGAAGTCAAAAGGGGTCAGTAGCACTTGGTTCCTATCAGGAAGAGACGCCTGGGTAATTTCTGAACAGAAATTTTGTTGACAGCCTCCATTCAGGCTGGGCAACTTGAGAGGAATGACAACATAAGAAATGAGACATTTCATGAAAATCTATTTCAGTGGGGACAACCCTAATTACCCACTTTAGCTGCTAAAGCTAAAGGCCTCTGGAGAGATGGCTTAGATGAAGGCCCTTTAGCAAGATCAAGAAACAATTTCCCACAGGACAAATTGATGAATAGAAATATGGTAGCTATTCCTTTTTTTTAAGCTCACAGAGTAACAAACCTTAGATAAATAGACCATATTGGATCATTAAGGAGACATGAAAAGTCAAAGATACTGGCATGATTAGGTCTGTGCTTTACTTCTAATGACAAAAAACGTACATCTTCTGAAGCCTTTTGAGCAACAGATTTATGTAGTCATATGATCAAGCACATTAGGAACCATTCTATGGAGGACTCGTCTGTTTTAACTTTTGAAACATGTCTATACAGGTGTAATAGCAAACCATACATGCTTTTAATAAGATACATTCCATGAGTTCTCAGCATTTCCACAATGAACCCATATCAGCCTCGGCCTCAAAATGATAAATGATGCCAACGTTTGAATAAAATTTTATTCCTTACAAATGAAAAGCAGTGATTTATAATGCTATGCTTTGGATGTAAAGCCAGGACATCTCTCATCCATCACCCAAAATAAAACGGTTATTTTGGAACTATTTGAAAGCAGTCATGCTAGAAACTTTGGCTAACCTTTTTAAACTCTAAAGTTAGGCACCTAAATCCATATTTAGGCATATATAAGAGGCCTCATTTTTCAGAGCTGCTAAGCACTCAAAATCCCACCAAAATCATTGAGAGCAATGAAATTGGCAGTTATGTTGAAAATTTTGGCCTAAAAAAACCCCACAGCGGCTTACAGTTACTCATAAACATCTACATTCCCTTTTATAAATACACATGTTGTCTGTTTTCATATCTAGGGTCATTTACTTTGCAATATGACACTATAAAATTTAGCAAACACTGCAAAATCCTATAGGAAGAGAAAGCTTACTAGACAACTTCTGATTTAAGCAATTTCTGAATAAATAAGATCCAAACATTTGTCCAAGTCTCCAAGGGAACCCAGACCTTTTAGCTATTCAAAGGTCAATATTTTATTTGACATTGTTTTTGCTTGCGTCTGCACATGCTGGTTTCAGTCTTTAATAGGTTCTATTTCATTAATAATAAGTGATGAAAATAGTAGGAAAAGTTATAAGAAACCTTGCTTTTTTAAAATATACTGGGAGCCCAGTATCACATGCTCAGGCACTACTGCTTCTCTCCCTACAATACAGAGGAACAACTCCAAGACTTAGTGTATGTCTACACTGCAATTAGACACCCACAGCTGGCCCATGCCAGCTGATTCAGGCTTGCAGAATTCAGGCTGTGAGGCTGCTTAATTGCAGTGTAGACATTCTAGTTCAGGCTGGAACCTGAGCTCTGGGACCCTCCCACTTCGCAGGTCATAGATCCTGGGCTCCAGATTGAGCCCAGAACTCTACACTGCAATTAAGCAGCCCTGCAGCCCGAGCCCGAATCAGCTGGCACAGGCCAGCCGCTGGTTTTTAATTGCAGTTTAGACATACCCTTAAGCTCCCTACACTTTAGTCCCACACCAATAGCCATCCCTCCAGAAACTTCATTATCTTTCTCCAGTTCCACTCTCTTATTGCAGCTTTCATAACATTATCACACTCCATATATTAGACAATCTATTATGACATCCACTTAGGGCTTCATGCAGGTAAAACTTGCATTGTGACCAACAGGAAATTTGCATGAACACCTACTGCAGGACTGACCCTTAATTTTCCATGTGGACAGACATGATATATGAACAACTGAAGTGGTTTTATTACCCCCCCCCCTAACATTTGTGAGCCATAGGATGTTATAATCTACTGTGGAAAATAATTAGTACATTCACAGGTTATAAGGCCAGAATGGACCATAGTGATCATCTCATCTAACCTACTGCATAACACAGACCATAGGGCTTCCCTGAGTTAACAGGCTTCATGCAGCTGGTTTATATAGGCTTCCATTGTCAGAAGCTAGGGTGCATGCATGGCCACCACCAGTGGAAAGTCTGCCAAAAAGGTGGACGTCGCCCATTTCCAACAGTTGACAAGAAGGTGTGAGTATCAGCAGAGGGGAAATAACTTTTTGTAGTGACCCATCTTCTCCCAGTCTTTATTCGGGCCTAATTTGATGGTGTCCAGTTTGCAAATTAATTCCAGTTCTGCAGTTCCTCGTTGAAGTCTGTTTTTGAAGTTTTTTTGTTGAAGAATTGCCACTTTTAAGTCTAAACAAAAACAACGAGGAGTCCTTGTGGCACCTTAGAGACTAACAAATTTATTTGGGCATAAGCTTTCGTGGGCTAAAACCCACTTCATCAGATGCATGGAGTGGAAAATACAGTA
>NW_020693713.1:0-7555 GCF_002925995.2 Terrapene triunguis
ACAGGGTAATCAAACTTAAAGAGCTCAGAGGACCCCCCTCTGTCTTAGGTTCAAAGTACAGCAAACAAAGATAAACACTCTGGTAAAAGGTACATTTACAAGTTGAGAAAACAAAGTAAATCTAAGACGCCTTGCCTGGCTTTTACTTACAAGTTTGAAATAGGAGAGACTTGTTTAGAAAGATGGGGAGAACCTGGATTGATGTCTGGTCCCTCTCAGTCCCAAGAGCGAACAACCCCTTAAACAAAGGGCACACACAAAAGCCTTTCCCCCCCCCAAGATTTGAAAGTATCTTGTCCCCTTATTGGTCCTTAGGGTCAGGTGTCAGCCAGGTTACCCGAGCTTCTTAACCCTTTACAGGTAAAAGGATTTGGAGTTTCTGTACACAGGAGAGCTGTTACCCTTCCCTTTATAGTTATGACACACACAGACCAGTCCCCCCCTACAAGATCACTATGCCTCCTCACAGGAATGTTTTTTCCAGCAGTGACTGAGGAACCAATGCAGCAGGACATTTCTGCTGAAGGGGGATTTTCCTCTTCAAGTGAAGAGCTTGTGTTGCATAATTTTGCTCACACTACAATGCAAAGCCTTAACTCTAATCCCAGCAAGGTAACATGTGTTGACATACATGCACTGGATCTGGTGTGTGTCTCTCATTGGGTTCCGGGAGCTGGGAGGGCACAAGCCCATCCATGGCTAAAGGACCCTCCCCCAGTCTACGGTAGAGTGACCAGATGTCCCGATTTTATCGGGACTGTCCCGATATTTCCTTGTTTGTCCCGTGTCCCGACCAATGTTAGGTCGGGACACGGGACAAACAAGCAAATACTCCGGAGCCCGGAAGAGTTCGCGCCCCCCGCCCCGACTCTGCCCCCTCCTTCCCCCATTGGCTCCCTCCCCAAATCCCCGCCTCTTCCCCAGGCTCGCCATTCCTCTTCCCTCGGGCGCTTGTGGAGGGAGGCCCGGGAGACACAGGGGAAGCACGGGGCCAGGGTGAGTGAGAGTCCGGCCTATCCCCGAGCGCAGGCAGGACTCAGTCGGGCGGTAGGGAGAGTAGGGGGGCGGCCCGCGGGGCCAGGCGGCGGCTGATGTACATCCATGTCCCTGTCAATGGTCCCTGTAATCTGTGTGCACACATGGCCACGCAGCGATCTTGTAACTACCATGAATCCTGGGAGCACAGATGGCACTTGGGTCTGCATGCTGGGTCCTCAATCTGCTGAAACTGGGGATGCTGGGGTCTGGGAAGTGGGGTGGGACCTGAGCCATCAGGTAGAGGTAAGGAGACGGGTGGAGAAGGCAGGAGCTCCTGGGAGGGGATGGTAAGAGGCTGTCTTGAGGGCTGAGGCTCTTGGGAGGGGGTGTTGGGCTCCTGTGTGTCTAGGGACCTGGTAAGGAGGGAGGACTGTGGCCCCAGGTGTGGGGAAAAAGGCCCTGCACTGTAGAGAGGGCATAGCCTTTGCTACTTGCGTAACCCCTGTTGCTGCTTAGGGGGCTGTGCCCCCCAACCACATTACATCCCAACCATATGGTCAATGAACAAGTGCTTTAAATCTTTTAGGAAACTTCAACTTGCAACCAATTGTTTTGTTATAGATCTAGTGATGACAGCCTTTCTCTACCACTTCATGCTTAAGTTCCCATTGAGATGAATGCTTCTTTTATTTTGTGCGAATCTTACTGTCTATATAATGCTGTTATATAAATAAAAAAAGTATTAGACACTCATATGAATGAGAATATCCTCAGTTGTACTAGCTGGGTAGGGTGTTGGCCAGGGGCACTTGGGTCTATCTCCCCACGTTTCAGAACCTAGTGACATGGTGGCTGTATCACACTGCAGTGCCCGGGTTCAGCTGGGCCAGGCTTAGTGACAATTCCATCTTGGATGGGGGCTGGGGAGGGTAAGCCTGGGTATCAGGAGCAGGCCAGCCAGTGACCCTGATCCCAGTGAGGCCTCTGTGACCATCCTCCATCTGTCCCTAGCCCAGAAGTGGATGTAGAGAGGCCAGGGACACCAAAATCTTCCTGCAATACAAGGCTTGGTGACCTCATAACAACCATGGTTGCTTCCTCTGTATTTGTAGCTCACACTTTGTTGTGTCAGTTGCAAACAGTTTAGAGTGTGACAGGTACCTTGTTCAAACATCCCCACATCCAAGCATAAGTTAGGAGTACAGGCAGCGACAGTGGCACAGTAAAAATGCAGTTTGACATTTAAAGACAATTGGCTTTTGGAAACTGTGGAAACCAAAACAACTGATGTCCTAGGAAGGGACTTCTTGAAATTGGGAGACTTTTTTTTTTTTTTTATTCAGTCAGTCTTATGTCATATGTAATTTTTGTTCTGAAGCTAAAGCTAAGTGAATGGAAACTGGACTATCTAAAATGCCACTTAGTTCAGAAAGCTCACGTTGATGCAGGGAAAACTCTACATAACTGGAAACATGGCTTTGGAATTCAACATTTACTAGTAGAGTCTACTGAAAGCTGAGAGAAGCATATTGAAATGTCAGCAAGCAAACACTGATTGACAATGTACTCCTTGCTATGAAAATAAATTAATCCATGATGTCCATGCAGCACATTTGAGACCAGGTAGCGAAATAAGTTAATCTTCCTACCAGCTAGAGAAGAAAGAACCGTGCATTTGAATTTGTTCAGTCTATTAACACACTAGTCCAAAGTGACATCATGGCAGTTATCTGTAATTCATACACTGATAGTTGACGAGAGCACTGACATTGGAATGCACAAAATGTTAATCCTTAACATCAAGTTTTGAGCAGGGCTGCCCGGGGGGGGGGGCAAGTGGGGCAATTTGCCCTGGGCCCCGCAGGGGCCCCCATGAGAGTTTTTCGGGGCCCCTGGAGCGGGGTCCTTCACTCGCTCCGGGGGCCCCGGAAAACTCTTGTGGGGCCCGGGCCCCCGGAGCTTCTTCCGCTCTGGGTCTTTGGGGGCAATTTGGCGGCAGGGGGTCCTTCCGCCCCGGGACCCACCACCGAAGTGCCCTGAAGACCCGCGGCGGGGGGTCCTTCCGCTCCAGGACCTGCCGCCGAAGTGCCAGGTCTTCGGCGGCCCATGCCGCCGAAGACCCCAGGCCCCCTGAATCCTCTGGGCGGCCCTGGTTTTGAGCTCAGAATGATGTCACCCACAAGACTGCATTTGCTGGCATTACCCCTGCATGCAATGCTTGGCATATTAAAGAAGCCATCAAACAATTCTACACGGATCACAATTTGGATATACAGCTAATGCCTATGTTCACTTCAGATGGTGCCTCCAGATGGTAAGCATAACAGTGTAGCTGTACTACTTAGAGAATGAGTACCACACTTACTACAACAACACTGTGTTTCCCATAGAGAAGACCTAGGCATCAGTGATGCCTGAAAACATGTACCAATGATGAAAGAAGTGGAAACACTATGACACACTGTATATACAATATTTAGCAGATCAGCTGTTAAGAAAACTAAATGTGAGATGTTGGCCAGCATACTGGAAGTTGATGTATTATTATTCAGGCCTTTGAATGAAGAGTGCTGGTTATCACATCACTCTGCTGTAAATGCCCTTCTACAAAATCATGATGTAACAGTAGATCACTGTATTGAGAATGTGAATGAGAATAATGATCCTGTAGCTAAGTATTGTCTCAAAAAGCTTACAGATCCCCAGTACTGTATTGCACTGACTGTGCTTGATGATATTGCAGAGGAATTGTCTCAGCTGGGCCTAATTTTTCAGAGAAGTTCTCACTACCACTGAAGCATTTAGCTATGCCAGGGGTTCTCAAACTGGGGGTTGCAACCCCTCAGAGGGTCATGAAGTTATTAGCTGGGGGTTGTGAGCTGTCAGCCCCCCTAGGTGTGGGGCTGACAGCCTGAGCCCCTGTTAAATTTAAATTAAAATCCCGTTTTTAATTTATAAGGGGGGGTCACACTCAGAGGCTTGCTGTGTGAAAGGGGTCACCAATACAAAAAGTTTGAGAACCACTGAGCTACGTTAAGGCCAAAATAGCAAAATTTTGCTCACAGTGTCTTGGAGAAAAAGCTCTTTGGAGTGAGAAGGTGAGGGAACAAAGGGCATCTCTTGCCAATACTGTTAATGCAGCAGGTGTTCTCCACTTTAGTACAGAACTCTGTGACTATTTAGATTGTTGATTTCCAGAGAATGAGCTGCAAGAGTGGCCTGCGTTTGATACTGAAGCACTGGTTTCTGCCTAATTTGATTACAGCACAGAACATGTTAGTCATATCATGGGCAAGTATGAAGCAGTCTTGAATCTACCAATGCAAACCAAGGGATCAATAACTGAATGCATCTGCAAGCAGTACACCCAGAATAAATTTATCATTGTGGAAAAAATGAAAGTGGATATAATAAGAATATTTGCTGACATGGTAACTTACTTGCTGAAAGAAAATCAGTTTACAGGCCCGGCTCAGTTTGTTGAACCTCAAATGCTGACTGTGAACGTGGGTTTAGTTTAATGAGTCAGATCAAAACTAAGTCTTGCAACAGACTAGAGGTTAACCATATGGACCAGCTTGTAAGTATAAAACACTTCCTCATAGCACATGGAGATGTCAACTTGGACAAAATTTACCATCACTGGACAACGGAGAAATACAGATGAAAGAAATTTCCAGCATAATAATGAGTAAATCATGTTCAGTAATTTGAAACTTACTACATTGCAGGTACATGTATAGTATCTGCCAGGCACTCGATTTAATATTATTTGCTTTTATTTTGTATTTTCTGTGAATATGTAGTTTTCAATAAATACACTGATTTTAGGAGAATATATGCACAATATATATTTCACTGATTAAATTAACACTCCCAGCCATTTTTCTTTATTTAGTGGTTTAATTAAAGTGTTACAACATTCACATTCTCTGTTGCCTAAGAATAAAAATGTAGTGGTCAGTGGAGTTTGTAGTTCCCCTCAGTACAAAGAAAATTTAGAGGGAATGTTGACCCCTACCACTCCACACTTGGGATAACAAGAAGAACCATAGCTACACCTACACCACCTGGGAAAGTCAAAGGGCTGTGAATGTGTAGCCACAACCTACTATGTTGCAGTAGGTTTTACATCCATGAACATAAATGTTCACTGTTTGCTTCTATTTTTACTTGGGTTTTAAAGTATGGTTCACCCTCTTAGGCCTGGTCTACACTAGGCTTTTATGTCGACTTTAGCGCCGTTATATCGAATTAACCCTGCACCCGTCCACACCAGGAAGCCATTTAGTTCGACATAAAGCTCTCTTTAAATCGATTTCTGTAATCCTCCCCAACGAGAGGATTAGCGCTAAATTCGACATGGCCATATCGAATTAGGCTAGGTGTGGATGGAAATCGACGGTAATAGCTCCGGGAGCTATCCCACAGTGCACCACTCTGTTGACGCTCTGGACTGCAGTCAGAGCTCGGATGCTCTGACCAGCCACACCCCCGGGAAAATTTGAATTCATTTTCATTTTCCTGTCTGGGCAGTTTGAATCTCAGTTCCTCTTTGGACATCGAGGGGAGCTCAGCAGCAGTGGCAACTATGCAGAGCTCTCCAGCAGAGATGGCCGTGCAATCTAATAGAAAGAGGGCCCCAGCATGGACTGATCGGGAAGTCTTGGATCTCATCGCAGTGTGGGGCGATGAGTCCGTGCTTTCAGAGCTGCGCTCCAAAAGAAGGAATGCTAAGATCTACGAGAAGATCTCCAAAGCCATGGCAGAGAGAGGCTACAGCCGGGATGCAACGCAGTGCCGCGTGAAAATCAAGGAGCTGAGACAAGGCTACCAAAAAACCAAAGAGGCTAACGGACGCTCCGGATCCCAGCCCCACACATCCCGTTTCTACGAGGCACTGCATTCCATCCTGGGAGCGGCCGCCACCACTACCCCACCCCTGACCGTGGACTCCGAGGATGGGATCATGTCCGCGGCCGGTTCCTCGTCGGACATGACAGCGGACGGGGAAGATGAAGAAGGAGATGAGGAGGACGAGGCAGTCGACAGCGCTGGCACCGCTGATTTCCCCGACAGCCAGGAGCTCTTCATCACCCTTACCGAGATCCCGTACCAACCGTCCCCATCCCTTACCCCGGACACAGAATCAGGGGAAGGATCAAGCAGTAAGTGCTGTAAACATGTAAACATTTATTTAAAACAGAACGGTAATATTTATACTATTAACAATGTACATTTATAAAAGTTCTGTAAACTAGTAAAAAAATAATCAGGTACAAAACAGGAATATTTACAAAGGTAACAAATGGGTTTTCATGATTTCTCTGTCTTAGGCTCTTCTCAATTTAGTCCCAAGTGTTTTAAAAAATTTTCACAATGTCCGTTACTCCATGATTCCCAGGCCCAAGACGCTCCACTCCATAGTCCCAGTGCACCTACGCGAAAATCCGGTCAATGTGGCCGGGGAGCGACGAGAAATCCTCGTAGGAGAACTCCTCGTAGGTCTCGTGGAGGTAGAGCTCAAGCCTGTTGATCAGGTTCCGGGGTAGGGCGATCTTAGTGGGCCCTCCGTGGTAGCAGACATGCCCCCTCCACGCCACAATCAAGTACTCCGGGATCATGGCCCGACATAGCATGGCGGCATACGGCCCCGGTTTCTGCATGCTTTCCCGCAGCATGCGTTCTCTCTGGGTGTCCGGGATCCTCAGAAGGGTGATGTCGCTCATGACGCCCTGCTTTGAATTAGGGAGGGGAATGTTAGTATTGGGACTGCTTTACAGCCACGCGGTGGAGGGAGAGGGGCAGCATACAGGGATCTTTCCCTGGGACAGCCGCGAGGGGGTGGGACAGGGGCAGAGTTGATGCTGTCCTGATTGCTGGCAGCAGAGACTGGCATTGCTTTCAATGTGAAAGGAGGCCAGTGCTACTGCTGGAGTTTTAAGCAGCCACAAGTCTGCGGCTTACCATTATTGCCCGCTCCAGAAGTTCAGGTCTCCAGCCACGCTTCTCAGATCACTCCAAGACCTCCGCAAGTCCACAGGCACTGAAGGCGACGGCCGAAAATTCGACCTTGTCCTGAGTGCGCATGTGAGAGGTGCAGTGCATGGTCTTGTTCACAGAGAAAGACTAGGTTCTTTGTATACAATTTCATTTATCTGTCTCAGGAATTCACTCCCTTTTCACAATTCACACAGACACATCTGCGACTGTCTCCCAACCCAGCCTGTCAGCACACTCCCAGAGGCTAGCGCAGATTAGGCGGAGGAAGAAGAAGACGCGTGAAGACATGTTCTCAGAACTAATGGGATGCTCCCGAGCCCAGGCAGCCCAGCAGACACAGTGGAGGGAGAACTTGTCACAAATGCACCGAGCAGTCATGGAACGGGAGGAGAGGTGGCGTCAGGAGGACCAACAGGCTACTGAAAAGCTGCTTGGACTAATGAGGGAGCAAACGGACACGCTCCGGCGCCTTGTGGATGTTCTGCAAGACCGGAGGCAGGAGGACAGAGCCCCGCTGCAGTCTATCTGTAACCGCCCTCACCCGCCACCAAGTCCCACACCACCCTCACCCAAA
>NW_020693714.1:0-4054 GCF_002925995.2 Terrapene triunguis
CAACATTGCAAGTCTGAATTGTAGAATCAAACCCTATCTATCTAAGGCCTGGTCTACACTAGGCTTTTATGTCGACTTTAGCGCCGTTATATCGAATTAACCCTGCACCCGTCCACACCAGGAAGCCATTTAGTTCGACATAAAGCTCTCTTTAAATCGATTTCTGTAATCCTCCCCAACGAGAGGAGTAGCGCTAAATTCGACATGGCCATATCGAATTAGGCTAGGTGTGGATGGAAATCGACGGTAATAGCTCCGGGAGCTATCCCACAGTGCACCACTCTGTTGACGCTCTGGACAGCAGTCCGAGCTCGGATGCTCTGACCAGCCACACCCCCGGGAAAATTTGAATTCATTTTCATTTTCCTGTCTGGGCAGTTTGAATCTCAGTTCCTCTTTGGACATCGAGGGGAGCTCAGCAGCAGTGGCAACTATGCAGAGCTCTCCAGCAGAGATGGCCGTGCAATCCAATAGAAAGAGGGCCCCAGCATGGACTGATCGGGAAGTCTTGGATCTCATCGCAGTGTGGGGCGATGAGTCCGTGCTTTCAGAGCTGCGCTCCAAAAGAAGGAATGCTAAGATCTACGAGAAGATCTCCAAAGCCATGGCAGAGAGAGGCTACAGCCGGGATGCAACGCAGTGCCGCGTGAAAATCAAGGAGCTGAGACAAGGCTACCAAAAAACCAAAGAGGCTAACGGACGCTCCGGATCCCAGCCCCACACATCCCGTTTCTACGAGGCACTGCATTCCATCCTGGGAGCGGCCGCCACCACTACCCCACCCCTGACCGTGGACTCCGAGGATGGGATCATGTCGGACATGACAGCGGACGGGGAAGAGGAGGAAGGAGATGAGGAGGACGAGGCAGTCGACAGCGCTGGCACCGCTGATTTCCCCGACAGCCAGGAGCTCTTCATCACCCTTACCGAGATCCCGTACCAACCGTCCCCATCCCTTACCCCGGACACAGAATCAGGGGACGGATCAAGCAGTAAGTGCTGTAAACATGTAAACATTTATTTAAAACAGAACGGTAATATTTATACTATTAACAATGTATATTTATAAAAGTGCTGTAAACTAGTAAAAAAATAATCAGGTACAAAACAGGAATATTTACAAAGGTAACAAATGGGTTTTGCATGATTTCTCTGTCTTAGGCTCTTCTCAATTTAGTCCCAAGTATTTTAAAAAAATTTCACAATGTCCGTTACTACATGATTCCCAGGCCCAAGACGCTCCACTCCAAAGTCCCAGTGCACCTACGCGAAAATCCGGTCAATGTGGCCGGGGATCGACGAGAAATCCTCGTAGGAGAACTCCTCGTAGGTCTCGTGGAGGTAGAGCTCAAGCCTGTTGATCAGGTTCCGGGGTAGGGCGATCTTAGTGGGCCCTCCGTGGTAGCAGACATGTCCCCTCCATGCCACAATCAGGTACTCGGGGATCATGGCCCGACATAGCATGGCGGCATACGGCCCCGGTTTCTGCATGCTTTCCCGCAGCATGCGTTCTCTCTGGGTGTCCGGGATCCTCAGGAGGGTGATGTCGCTCATGACGCCCTGCTTTGAATTAGGGAGGGGACTGTTAGTATTGGGACTGCTTTACAGCCACGCGGTGGAGGGAGAGGGGCAGCATACAGGGATCTTTCCCTGGGACAGCCGCGAGGGGGTGGGACAGGGGCAGAGTTGATGCTGTCCTGATTGCTGGCAGCAGAGACTGGCATTGCTTTCAATGTGAAAGGAGGCCAGTGCTACAGCTGGAGTTTTAAGCAGCCACAAGTCTGCGGCTTACCATTATTGCCCGCTCCAGAAGTTCAGGTCTCCAGCCACAGTTCTCTGAACACTCCAAGACCTCCGCAAGTCCACAGGCACTGAAGGCGACGGCCGAAAATTCGACCTTGTCCTGAGTGCGCATGTGAGAGGTTCAGTGCATGGTCTTGTTCACAGAGAAAGACTAGGTTCTTTGTATACAATTTCATTTATCTGTCTCAGGAATTCACTCCCTTTTTAAAATTCACACAGACACATCTGCGACTGTCTCCCAACCCAGCCTGTCAGCACACTCCCAGAGGCTAGCGCAGATTAGGCGGAGGAAGAAGAAGACGCGTGAAGACATGTTCACAGAACTAATGGGCTGCTCCCGAGCCCAGGCAGCCCAGCAGACACAGTGGAGGGAGAACTTGTCACAAATGCACCGAGCAGTCATGGAACGGGAGGAGAGGTGGCGTCAGGAGGACCAACAGGCTACTGAAAAGCTGCTTGGACTAATGAGGGAGCAAACGGACACGCTCCGGCGCCTTGTGGATGTTCTGCAAGACCGGAGGCAGGAGGACAGAGCCCCGCTGCAGTCTATCTGTAACCGCCCTCACCCGCCACCAAGTCCCACACCACCCTCACCCAAAGTCCAAAGAAGGAGGGGCGGCAAGGGCCGTTAAAACTTTCAATCAACCCCTGCAGACTGCTCTAGCAGTAGAAGGCTGACATTCCCCAAAATTTCATAAGTCCTTTCCTACCCACCTCACACAAGCCCCCGTCCAAGTTTCACCCCCCACGTTTCATGTCTGGTTCGCAATAAAATGTTTGTTTCTGTTCATTACTGTTTCGGTCAGGTTCTTTTGAGGGAGAGTCTGTCTGGAGGGGGGGAAGGGGCTTGGTAATTGGACAGGACAGTCACCTTTAGCAGGCTACAGAGGCGGGGTCAGGTCCAGCATCAGGACACATACACAGTGCAGTCACTGGTTACCCTGGTCAGTCTGGGAGGTGCTTTTCATGTTTTGGGGGGGGGGGGTTGCTCTGTGACTTTGTGGCGGGGGAGGGCAGTTACAGATCTTATGCAGCGGTCCTTATCCTGGCTCACAGATCCACGCAGCAGGGGATCTGTAACCCTACCCCCCCTGCCAGAAAGTCACATAGCCGACACATACACACAGTCCCCCCCAGGAGTGCTGGCAGGCTCCATTGAAATAACCAGTCCACCAGTGCGGAGCCTGTCATTCCGGGAGTTTAGAAGTATCATTTGCATCAGAACACTGAACCCGCCCCCCGCCACAGTCTGCGTCCCCGGTTTAAAATATTCCCGCGAAAACAGCAATACAGACAACGGTGTTCATTAAAAAATCGAAATGATTTTATTTTTTGGGAAGGGGAAGGGGGTGAAGGTTGTATGTAACTGGAGAGGATAGTCAAAATGAACTGGGTAAAGAAACGGGGGCAGGTTCAGCTTTTCTGTCCACAAACTGAAAAGTCACTGGTTGCCCTGCTCACTCAGGAACCTAGCTTTCAAAGCCTCCCGGATGCACAGGGCGTCCCGCTGGGATCTTCTAATGGCCCGGCTGTCTGGCTGGACGTAATCAGCAGCCAGGCTATTTGCCTCTAGCTCCCACCCCGCCATAAAGGTCTCCCCCTTGCTCTCACACAGGTTGTGGAGCACACAGCAAGCTGCAATAACGATGGGGATATTGGTTTCACTGAGATCACAGCGAGTGAGTAAGCTTCTCCATCTCCCTTTGAGACGGCCAAAAGCACACTCCACTACCATTCTGCACTTGCTCAGCCGGTAGTTGAACAGTTCTTTTTCTGTGTCCAGGGCGCCAGTATAGGGCTTCATGAGCCAGGGCATTAGCGGGTAGGCTGGGTCCCCGAGGATGACTGTAGGCATCTCCACATCCCCAAGAGTTATTTTGTGGTCTGGGAAGTAAATACCTTCCTGCAGCCGTCTAAACAGACCAGAGTTCCTGAAGACACGAGCGTCATGAACCTTGCCCGGCCATCCGACGTAGATGTTTGTAAACCGTCCCCGATGGTCCACCAGTGCTTGCAGCACCATTGAAAAGTAGCCCTTTCTATTGATGTACTGGCTGGCCTGGTGGTCCGGTCCCAGGATAGGGATGTGAGTCCCATCGATAGCCCCACCGCAGTTTGGGAATCCCATCGCGGCAAAGCAATCTATGATGACCTGCGCGTTTCCCAGGGTCACTACCTTTGAGAGCAGTACCTTGACGATTGCGTTGGCTACTTGCATGACAACAACCCCCACGGTAGATTTGCCCACACC